>NW_028227272.1:78135000-78322500 GCF_978045245.1 Mus caroli
TCCTTCAGATAACTGGAATAATCAAAGGGATTTGAACATATATCCTCATTTGGAGTCACATCGGGGAAATGCCAGTAAAAGTACGGTGTGGTTTCACTAATGTCTGTTAGAATTATCAAGATCAAATAAAGATAATAAAAAATATTGATGAAAAAGTAGCCTTCACATAAGGTTTTTGGAAAAAGCATATACTAAATCTACTAGAGGAAATTGATTGGATGCTGCTTTAAAAATAGAAAATCTACCATATTTTGGCCAAATGTATTTTAATAATAAAGATGAAGGAAGTTAATTTAATACAACTATTACTAACATATATTTTTATCACATAATTATTCACAACACTCATGAAGCCAGCCCAGGCTTTTGCCACTATAAAACTATAATATATATTCATGATAGAGTATTTGTCCACCAAAAATAAAATGAATCATATATTTGAAGTTAGTTTAGTGGACTCAGAGATCATTATATTAAGGTAAATAAGCAAACCACACAAAATGAAGATTGGTTTGTTTTCTCTTACATGTGGATTGGAAGGTAAAATGAGGGTGATCAGGAATTAGAAGGCCAAATAAAAACATAAGAAGAAAATAAGATACAGAGGGAGTCAATTTTGTTCAAAAAATGTACTATTAAAATAATTTATAAAGTATGAAAATAACAATGAGAAAGCTATCTATATAACTAATATGAATTATTAACATTTTCACTTTGAAATTCTGCCAAACCTTAATACATTGAAGATCGCAGAGTAGCTTCAATATTGTTAGTTTTTGCCATGGTAATGAGAATACATATTGTGTAGCATACATCAAAATATTGTGAATAGCAAAATAGTCAGATGATCAGCGTGTGTGCATATGTTAACATGTGCATGTGTTAGATTTCGAATGTTGATAAAGTTTGAACTTTTGTGTTAGGTACAGATTAATGTCATTAGAAAAGTTGTTGTGATTATTCTTTTATAAACTATGCATATATGACATTAATTTATATATATATATATATATATTAGATGATAAATTAAAGCTTTTCTTTTTTCATTGTCAACATTTTGTTTTCCCCACTGTTATAGGGAAAAGCCTAACTGTAATCTAACAGTGGTTGCAGTAGTTTATTGAAATCATTGTTCAATAATAGACTTACCAAGTCTTTGAAAAATAGTGGCCTTAGACTTTGAGACACAATGTTTTCCAATGGTTTCTGTTGTTTATCTTGTTGAGTATTCTGCTTTTCACATTGCTCATGTCCAGCTTTCTACAATTGGATCTGATACGGGTCATTGATGCATCAAACTTGTCAGCTCTACCCATGGTGGGGCTTTTCACTTGTTATCATTTGTCTTCATTCTTCCGGACAGCTCCTTATCCAAGGAGCTGTCTTTCACATCCATCTACAATGGTTGACCTTGTAGATTTAGTTTTCTACCCAGTCATTTAAGGAACAAGTTGTACGGTAGGAAAATTATGTCCTCAATTTTCTCTGACAACTATATTATTTTATCAAGCAAAATACTCTCAGGGTTGACAGCTGCGCTTGTCTTCCTGTGATTCAAGCTGATTTTTAAAACAATGCCTCACTTCTGGAATGATCTGTTTCCCAAACTCTGATCAGCATTTCTTGTGATTTTATTTCTTATTGTTTTATAGTATACTTGTATTTACCAGCAGAAAATGAGGCTTTTCATTCGGTTTTCAGTGAAAAGCAGTGATGTTTTTTCAGGTGTTATTTGTTGTGTCAACTATGTTATGTTTGAAGTGGATTTCAAATACAGTAAAGTATTTTTTACATATATTAACTTATTTGAATTTAAACTTGTCATGAAGAAGGGAGAATTACCCAAAAATAAGTATCCAGAAAAATGTCAGAAAAAATCTGCTAATTTGTATGCTATCTTAAAAATAAAAATAATCTAAAAATGAATAAACTTGTACTTGATATGTGGCTCCAACATAACAATAAAAGAGGCCTTCACTTAATGCAAAGATTACTTTTCTTAATAAGGAATCATTTAAAAATTATATAATGAATATAAATTAACACTTTAATAACTGATTTAATCTAACTTCCAATTACATGCAAACAACAGCAGGAACATGCTATATAACTCTGGCAAATGTAATTTCATACATATGTGAGCTCTGTACAGAATGGGAGAGAAAATTCTAAGTTTAATTTGCTTGTTATAAGGAGATTTTTATGCTTTAATCTATTACTTAGTTATTAGACAACTGCATAACTAGCCTGAAACAGCTCACAAGGGCATATTCGAGACAACATAAATTCCAATTCCTTACATTTTCTATAGTCAAAAACAATTTTTAACAGTAGTTGTATTCAATTTATTTGCACAACAATATAACTACGGCTCATTCATAACAAAGTTCTATCACATTTTACATTTATTTTTAATTGTTTTTAAATTTCTTTCATGCAATATATTTAGATAATATCCTTTCTCCTTCTGAACTCTTTCAGGATCCTCCCCCCTCCCCTACCCAATCAAAACCCTTAGTTTTGCTATTTTAAAAGGCCGGTTATATGGATCTTTGCCCACATCCTATATTTTAAAATTCCAATCAAGTGTTCAGTAGCTGAATTTTTTTTCACTAACAGATTCCATTTTAAAAATTGAGTGAATTTTGGAACAGAAGGGATCAGGCAGGTGGTAGAGAGATGGATAGAGATAGTACTGGAAGAGAAGATTAGAATCAAGGATGTTTAGGGGACAATGTGGAAACCTAGTGTAACAGAAACTCCTTGGAATTTAGGAGGGAGATCCTAGGGAAGACTCCTAGTAATGAAGGATACAGAGCCTGAATCAGCTATCATCTGTATCCAGGAACATTTTTCAGTGGTGAGACACAAACACCATCCCAGTAACAAAACATTCCACCTAAAACATGTCCTGCCTGAAAGATGTGCTTGAGCAGAGGTGGCACAGAAGTCCAACCAATGTCTAATCTAACTTGAGGCCCCTGTGACTAAACTCTAGAGATAGCCCATACCTGGATGGGCAGGAACCTGACAGAGTTGGATAGCTCACAAATCTAGGATAAAACCAAACACAACTGGCAATTGGTCGGGGGTGAGGTGGGAGGAGTGAGCCAATGAAATGACTCCTCTATTGCTATTCTACTATACTTAAGGTCAATTTATTTATCTTCCTTGAGTCTTTATCTAGGAAATGATGGGTGCAGATGGAGAGACTTATAGCCTTAGATTAGGTGGAGCTCTTGGAAGCTGTAGAAAGTGTGTGTGTGTGTGTGTGTGTGTGTGTGTGTGTGTGTGTGTGTGTGTGTGAGGGGTGGTGGTTGTGGGTGCCAGGGAGGTCAAGGAAACCACAAGTGCATGGCCCACAGAATCAACTAAGCAGGGCTCATAGGGGCTCACAGAGACTGAACTGACTATCAGGAGCCTATATGGGTCTGACCTAGGTCGTCTGCCTACAGGCTATGTTTTCAAGGCTTCTTGTTCTTGTGAGACTCCTAACAGTAAGAGTTGGTGTTCTCTCTGGGTTTTTGCCTACTTTTGTGAAACCTTTCCTCCTAATTGTTTAACTTGTCCAGTCTTGTTATGAGGGTTTGTGCCTTGTCTTATTGTAACTTGTTATGCCATGTTTGGTGATGTCCATGGGAGGACTTTCTGCAGGGAGGCAAGGGTTACTGGATATGAGGAAGTAGCAGGGCATGCGTGAGGAGTGTAATGAGAATCTCCAGACAGGTGACCATAGATGTGTGGGTCCATTTCCGGGTCTTCATTTCTATTCCATTGATTTATCCCTTTGTCTCTGTATCGATATCATACAGTTTTTTATCAATATTGCTCTGTAATACAGCTTGAGGTCAGAAACAGTGATTTCCCCAGATGTTCTTTTAATGTTGAGAATAGTTTTTGCTATTATGGGTTTTTTCTTAATAGAAAAATATTTTTTTTAGATATTTTCTTTATTTACATTTCAATTTAATCCCCTTTCCTCATTTCCCCTCCTAAGACCCCCTATCGCATCACCCTTTCCCCTGCTCACTAACCCACCCACTCCCTCTTCCCTGTCATGGCATTCCCCGACACTTGGTCCTTCAAAAGACCAAGGGCCTCTCCTCTCATTGATGTCCCAGAAGGCTATCCTCTGCTACATATGTGGCTGGAGCCATGGGTCCCACCATGTGTACTCTTTAGTATTCTGCCATATCCAGGGATCCATCCCATAATCAGCTTCCAAACGCTGACACCATTGCATACACTAGCAAGCTTTTGCTGAAAGGACCTAGATATAGCTCTCCTTTGTGAAACTATGCCGGGGCCTAACAAACACAGAAGTGGATGTTCATTGTCAGCGATTGGATGGATCACAGGGCTCCCAATGGAGAGGCTGGAGAAAGTACCCAAGGAGCTGGGGGGATCTGCAACCCTATAGTTGGAACAGCATGATGAACTGACCAGTACCCCGGAGCTCTTGTCTCTAGCTGCATATGTATCAAAAGATGGCCTAGTCGGCCATCGCTGGAAAGAGAGGCCCATTGGATTTGCAAACTTTGTATGCCCCAATGCAGGGTAATGCCAGGGCCAAAAGAATGGGAATGGGTGAGTAGGGAATTGGGGGGGAGGTATGGGGGACTTTTGGGATAGCATTGGAAATGTAATTGAGGAAAATACGTAATAAAAGAATATTAAAAAAAGAAAATATCTAATTAAAAAAACAAAGCCATTATCCATCACAAAAATGAGAGAGAAAGAGAGGGGGGGGGAAGGGAAGGGAGGGAAGGGAAGGGAAGGGAAGGGAAGGGAAGGGAAGGGAAGGGAAGGGAAGGGAAGGGAAGGGAAGGGAAGGGAAGGGAAGGGAAGGGAAGGGAAGGGAAGGGAAGGGAAGGGAAGGGAAGGGAAGGGAAGGGAAGGGAAGGGAAGGGAAGGAAGGGAAGGGAAGGGAAGGGGAAGGGAAGGAAAAGAAGGAAATAAAAGGGAGTGAAGGAGGAAGGAAGGAAGGAAGGAAGGAAGGAAGGAAGGAAGGAAGGAAAAGAGAGAGAGAAAGAAAGAAAGAAAGAAAGAAAGAAAGAAAGAAAGAAAGAAAGAAAGAAAGAAAGAAAGAAAGAAAGAAAGAAAGGAAGGGAGGAAGGAAGTAATATATGAGAGAAATTTTTTAAATGTACCTAGGAATATTGTCATGGAAAGAACTTTATGAACGTTAAATCGCAGCATCAACTTTGTTCCAGATGAGCAGTAAGTGGGTCACACAGGATGTTGCCTTCATCTACAGGCAGTCATTGCTAACCCTAAGCAGTTTCTTTAAGGATGTAGTCAATCCTAAGGAACATTATCTGAGCCAGCACTTTTCAGACACCACAGGCAATGTAGTCAACACAAGTAGAAGATTATAACATTGTAAGCACATGTGATTTCTGGCACGCAGGCCATTATGGCATTGACTCTTCCTTTATGAAATGAGAGGCCCATACAGTTAAGCTGACTCTCTGGGTGCCTAGTTACCTAAAGGTATAGTGTCATAATAGTAGTGAGAAGAAACTATAGCAACTTGAGAACTGTGCCTTTATAAATGTAACATCTTTGCATTAACATGTACTCAGTTTGAAGTCCAAACATCACTCTCACAAAGATTCTGTAAATTAACATACATACCTCTTGTTCTTATTTCACTGCCTTTGTTTGGTATTATAAATGCCCAAATAAAAAAACTAGATAAAATATGATTTTTTTCTTTAGCAAGAAAAAGAAATAGATTTGACAAATACAATCCCAATTATTTGTGTAATTTTTTCAAAGGCTTCCTAATAGTGAGTTATTAAGTGTACTGCTTCACATGCATGCATTATGACTCTAGTACATTTTATGGCCCAATCGATGCAAGTTTTGTATGGATACTAACCTGTCACAAAAAGGGGACTTGGATCCACTTGGACTTCAGTTTTGTGTAGGTGATAGATATGGATCAATTTGGATTCCTCTACATGCAGAAATCCCATTAGACCAGCACCGTTTGTTAAGGAAGTTTTCCGTTTCACAGTGTATGTTTTTTGCCTTCTTTGTTAAAAATCAAGTGTCTACTGGCATGTGGGCTTGTTTTAGGGTCTTCAGTTCAATCCCATTTATCAACCTATATGTTCCTATACTAACATCATGTAGTATTTATTAATATTGCTCTGTAGTGGACCTTGAGGTTAGGGATGGTATTACCTCAAGAAGTTCTTTTATTGTTCAGGATTGTTTCACCTATCCTGGATATTTTGTTTTTCTATATGAAGTTGAAAATTGTTCCATTGAGATCTGTAAAGAATTGTATTGGAATTTTGATGGGAAATCCATCAAATCTGTAAAGTACTTTTGGTAAGATGGACACTTCCACTGTGTTAATCCTATGGATCCATGACCATGGGAGACCTTTCCATCTTATGATATCTTCCTCAATTTCTTTCCTCAGCAACTTGAAGTTCTTGTCACACAGGCCTTTCCCTTGTTGGGTTAGAGTTACACAAAGATATTTTACATTATTTGCCACTACTGTAAAGGATGTAACAGAAGAAAGTATAATATCTGGTGCCCCCCAAATCTCTGTGAAGAGGTAAATGACAACTTTTAAAGTTCTGCCACTAGTGATTTTCCTAAATTAAGATTAAATAATAGCTTTTCTGATGCACAGAGAAACACATATATACGTTTGCAGTTTTAGATGTTAAAACTTATGCAACTACCTCTAATTCACCACTATAATCAAGATAGTAGATATACTTAGCTCTTGTGCAAGTTACCTCAGCATGCTATAGTATAAGATGCTCTCTCTCTCTCTCTCTCTCTCTCTCTCTCTCTCTCTCTCTCTCTCTCTCTCCCTCTGTGTTTGTGTGTGTGTGTGTGTGTGTGTGTGTGTGTGTGTGTGTGTGTGTGTGTTTGGTATGTGTTTGCGATACCCATGAGATCTATAAATCCTTACACTTGCATCAGTGCATGTCTAACTTTAGCTGCTGTGTTACATGGCTGCTTTGTTATTCATTTTGCATAAGTGAGACTTTGTTACTTTAAGTGTCACTACAATTCGCCACTGACTAGACCCTAGCAGTTGTGCTTATTGTTGCTCTCCTATGAGCATGGCTTTTCTTTTCTTTTTTTTAAATCTTATTTCATATAAGTGAATTTAGGTAACTAATGCAATATTAAATTTTGGAATATGATATAAAGAAATAAGACAGAGTTTACACTACTTTGTAGAAATATAGAATGTCCCATCAATTATAAAAGCACTATGGCACATTCTCTATATTATAAAAAAAATTTCTTTTTTTAAATTTTTTATAAAAAAGATTTCTATATCACTTCACAATCTCATATTTGTTTATAATCTAAAGCTATTGGAATTATGTTGTTGAAGAGAGATTTAGAGTATCATTTACTGCATTATAGTCACATAGAATCAATAAATATGTCATCAGCACTAAATGAGTATGAAAAAATGAGATGTAAGCCTATAGATAAAGCTCGGTAGTAAGCTGATTGCTTATCATGTAGGAGACCCTGGATTCATTTCCCAGAGACTGTTAAAAATGTTGTATATATAGTATCACACAGTTTTACAAAAAGATACTATTGACAATATGATTGAATGTGCAGTGTGTTATAATGAGTGACTTAGTTTTTAAATGCACAAATTTCTTCTGTGATGGAGTGGAAAAATAATATCTCTATATTACTTAAGAGCATTCACTCAAGAATTCACTCTCATTTCTTTCCAAAAGACTGTATTGGGATACTTAGCACCGGCCATTAACAACCTGTTAGGTTCAAAGCTTGTGGTCAAGTAGAAGTCCATTTAAAGAGAAGTTTCATGGTGCTATTCGCTGAGGAAACAGTTTTCATGCAAAATATTAATTGCTTAATTATCTCCACCGATTAATGAATTGTCAGAGGACTCTGGAGAAATAAAATGTTTCCAAAACACCAAGATCTTCAGATGCAAAGTCAAAGAGTTTTGGGGATCTCAATAGTTAATAACCAGGTGATATCTCTACAAGGTCCTATAGCCTGTGTAACAAGTAGAATTTGGTATTCAGATTGATACACAACTTGGGGAAAATATCTTTTAGGATATTCTGTGTTTTTCATTTGATTTCGGTGCAAATTTTGGACAGTGGGTGTTAATAACATAGCTACCCTTACCGTCTTTAACCTTGTAATATTTTTCTTTATGGAAAGGGTTGAAAACATGTTTTCAAGAAATAAAAAGAATCTTATAGTCTTACATCACTAGTAATGAGCATATTTATATGTATACTCTTTTAGGTGTCAGAGGAAGTTTCTTCTGTGTTTTTAATTTGGTATTTTCATGAATCTTAACTGTTCTTAGAATAGTATGAGTCAGTACACAATTTTGTTTTTCTTCTTTATTTAGGATTAAACACTCTTAAATCAGCTGCATCAAAATAAGTTTTTAAATCATGGATACATACTTATTCTTTGATGAGATTAGTATTCTTTTTTTTCTTCATTTCTTGCAATTCATGTAATTTCTTCTTTGTAAAATATTCAGTGTTTTTCTGACAAAGTTGACAGGGATTAATGATAAATGTTTTTTTTTTCATTTTCTCAGTTTTGCTATCACTGCCTTTATTAATGGAAATATTCTGTAATGTATTTTGATTTTAAATAAGTAAATATACTTAAATATTTCTTTAAGTCAGTAGCTAAATCCCCCAGATTTCCTTATTTTCACTAGAATTAAGCATTGGAGAAATCTATCAAAACAATCTTTATATTTTTGTTGACTATTGAGACTCTAGATTTAATCATAATAATGGAAATCTTGAAGAAATATAAAAAGTATACTAAAATATTTGTAATTTTCACCATTAAATATTAGCATACTGTATTTGCATGAAAATTACATATTGATATTACATGAATAAACTCTATACTCTAAACTACTTTTACATATTTAGCAGGATTTTTGCTTTCTATACAATACATATTCATATACATATATGTATATTTGATGTTATATGTGTGTGTGTGTGCATAATTTACAGTGTTGGTCATCTCTTAGCTATCTTGGTTTTGTCCTGTAACTTCTTATTATTTTCATATACTTTAAAAATAATATCAATTGTTTTCTTATTCAGCCTTCTTCTCAGGTTTGTATAATGACGCACTTCTGAGGAACACAAGTACAGCTGTGTGTCATTGTTTACGGTACCAGGATAAAGAAAGGACTCCATGAGAAGTGGGTCAGATTCAATACCTAGAGCTAAAACAGCCTAGCCTCTTTTTCACTGTTGTCTCATACGTACAGCTATATAGACTATGTATAAGGAGATGAGTATTTAAGTTGCGTTCAGATTCTCCTTTAAAGCTACTCAACAAGTATGTTTACAAAGGTCTCAGCTACTGCAATGCTTGCTCCAGGCTGTGTTTAGTATTTCTTCCTTATTCTCTTTTCTTTTTGCTGTGTTCGCATATGTTTATGTGCATGAATTTTTCTACTGAGCTAGAGATGTCCACTCAAAGATATGCCAGTATCATTCGATATGATTAAGGATGTCTTTTTGAAGTGTGTCAGAAATGTTTGCAATAATGTTTTATTGTTAGAAAAATGTTTCTCAAAAATGTTTATATGTTATCTAAAATTTTCAATTTATGGATACAACTTTATGTTATTTAGACGTCTTTAATAGTTCTTTAAAATAAAAATATTTGGATTTTATCATCCTATTTGTGTGTATGACTGTTTTGCCTGCATGTATGTGTACCGTGTGCTTGCATGATACCTCCTGAGGTTCGAAGTTTACCTGCATGTATGTGTACCGTGTGCTTGCATGATACCTCCTGAGGTTCGAAGTTTACCTGCATGTACGTGCACCGTGTGCTTGCATGATACCTCCTGAGGCTCGAAGTTGTCAGATGCTTGGCTCCAGATCTGTGCATGATTGTAAAGCCAAAAGCAGGCTGCTAGGAACTGAACCCAGAACCTCTGTAAGGACAATAAATATTCTTAGCTTATGAACCATGCCAGTGAACCCTAAATCACATCTTCAAAAACATACATTGCTAAGGGAAAACTGCATATAAATTCCACACATTCAAATGATAAGCTAAATATATTATTAAAGATGTTTATATTATTAATAATTGTTAATCCCAGCACTTGGGAGGCAGAGGCAGGTGGATTTCTGAGTTCGAGGCCAGCCTGGTCTACAAAGTGAGTTCCAGGACAGCCAGAGCTATACAGAGAAACCCTGTCTCGAAAAAAAAAAAAAAAAAAGAAAAAAAAAAAGAAAAAAAAATAATTGGCTTGCACATATTCTATTTTCTGTTCCTTTCTGATAACTCACCGTGTATCAATATTTATATAATTCATCTTTCTAAATTAAAATATGATAGAATAAATCAGCAAGGAGATGAATTTTCTATTTCTTGACAAACTTCTTCATTTATAGATAATGGGAAGCACGGTGAAACTCATTAAAAGTCACAAAGAGAGGAAAACATACGTGTATTTTATTTTCGTATTATGACTTTAGATTGTGAATTCATTGAACGTTTGATGTCAACAACTTTTATGGTACATTTTTTTGCATGTATTTTCCCCATTATGTGGGAAAAGTTAGCTAAATATTTCTAAGGTGCTGGGGAGATGGGTCACAAAAGCAGGTGCTCCCAAGTTGTGTAGTAAAAACAGTTCTGTGATTTGCACTCTAAATGAAAGCAAAAAACTTCACATTCTTGTGAACTGCAGAGCCTTATACAATCACCAGACACTAACAAAGCCTGCCTTCCTTTAATGTCCTCTTTCCCATGGCAACCACCTGTTCTGTGTGGATGACTGGGAGAAGAGATGCATCAAAGAACGCTTCCCAACACAGCATGTGCATGCTGGAACTGCAAATGTAGCACCTTCACTATATCTCCATGCACACCACTGAATCAGTAGCCAGTAAATGTGCTACATCACTGCCATGAAGCCAGAGAAAGGCCCTACCTGGAGAGTGCAATGCAGTATGAAAACAGGTTAGAGCACACAAATACAATCAAAATCATATTCAAATTATAGAGTCAATTTTTTTTCTGCCAGATGCATGTAGCTCAGTGTCTTTGAAATGGTCTCTATCTCGTTAATTAGGCACAATGATTAATGTACAATTTTACATTTTAAAATTTAAAAATGGGTTTTCTTTTCATACAATATACTCTGATCAGAATTTCCTTTCTCCTATCTCCTCCCTGCCTCTCTCCATTCCCCCCCACCCAAGTCTACAGTTTCTTTTCCTCCTTTGAATATAAGCAGATATGTAAAACCAGTAAGAGTAAAAATGTACACACAGAAATCCTATGAAAATGTATGACTGGATAGCACAGTATTTACTCAAAGGACCCACAAGGTAAAACAAGCATACCAACAACCAGAAAATCTAAAACAAACTTGCAAGGTCATTGTGTTTGTTTGTGTTGGCCATTCAGTGCTGGCTTGTGATTGGCCCTCAAGAGTAGTTTGTACATCCAGTGATACTCCATTGGAGAAGACGTTTTAAGATTGAATGTGGTTATCTGTTGGAGATACCTCCTGGATTAGCAATAGAGGCTTGTGTTCACTTTCCCTCTCGGTGCTGGAAGCCTATCTGGCTGAGATAAGTTCATGCTATGACTCTCTTTGTGGTGTCGTATGTATTTTGGCCATGCTCTGCCTAGAAGGATTTGTTTCTCTGGTGTCCTCTATCCCCTCTGGCTCTTAAAATATTTCCACTTCATATTCTCTAGGGTTCCCTGAGCCCTGAGGTATTTTGCTATCTCTATACTATCCAGCAGTACATATCTATAATCATATTTTCAAACTGAAAGGCAAACATTGTTGTATTTTTATGTTCATGCTATGTGGATACAATCGTGTTAGTTTATTAATACTATTATGCATTTTCCACATTCATCACAGGCTGACCATGTGCCTTGGGCTTTTTTTCTGGCTAATTTAAGAAAATTACTGTATTTTGTTTTGACTCTGCTTCTAACACCATGGGAGCATGATGGAAATATGTTTATTCAAGTGTTTTAAGTAACCATGGCACATACCAACTTAAACTAGTAAGTCTATTTGTATCCATCTTCTGACATGTTAATGAATAATTTATAATAGATTTTTAAGTCCGACATAAGTAATTTGAAAATGATGAAAATTCAGTCTGAATACACAAGGAAAGGGGTCTAGAGAACAGAAAGTGACTATTCAAATATAAATCTGTCTGTGTGGCCCCTACACTCACTAGACAATAACCCAACAGACACATTCTCTACTGTGGCTTGCTAACTCTCACATCCGGGTTAGAGATATCCACTGGATATAAGTAAAGTACAGAAGGAAACCTTTCTGAAGCTCTTCTATTTACTTAGAGCTGTGCTGGAATGGAGAGCGAAGCCTCAGGATCCAGATAGGAATCTGTGTGGGACTCTAGGAGGATGACTGGGATACAGAAGAAGAGGCAGGCATAAGATTGGAGTGAATGAGCCATAGATGCATACAGGTTGTTGGCATTCACTTGTAAGGACTCTAACTAGCATAGAGTCTATTTTGTCAGAGTATAGACGGATTTGCTGTTTCCACATTTTCTAATTATCAAGGCTAGAACAAAATGTTTTTAAGTGTTGTGAGAAATGGAAAAAGGCAAAGCATAGTTTTGGCTGATGTGTAGTGTCTTCGTTAGTATAACTATAACCTCAATATAATATCTGTCTACCTACCTATTATCGGTCATACACCTAAATGTGTTACCTATGTGTCATGTGTACACCTGCCTCTCCATAAGTTATTTTTACAGAAAGCCAGTGCTGTATTTTAAAGAGAATAATGATCACGAAGGTGAATATTTATTGCCAATAAAATTACATTTATCTGACAAAAGCCTACAGATATCTCATATTTATCCAAATGCTGTTGCAGAATATGGTGTGTCAAGACATACATGGAAATATTCTGTCAGCAGCTTCAGGAGGTACATAGCACCTTTGGGGGTTTTCAAAGACACTGAAAATAAAAATATGTAAAAACGTAAGAGAAAAGGACACATTTTACACATGGTACTGGTTCACATAACAAGATCTCTAATGTTTTATGAACCCCTTTCCATTCTCTGTTAAGATAATTTTTTAAGTTAGTTATACATATATGTATGTGTATGTATGTATGTATGTGGGTGGGTTTTTTAAATATGTATGCAGTGCCTGCAGAGGCCAGAAAAGAAGCACAGCACACCTGGAAATGGAGCTAAGGGTGTTTTTAAGTTCCCAGCTGGGAAGGTACCTCTGGTTCTCTTCTAGAGAGGTATACTCAACTACTAAGCCATATTTCTTCCTCCTCCATGATTTGTATTCAAAGCATTAAGCTACTTGTCCTTAAGCCCAACAAAATAGAACACTGAATATCTGATATTTTCTTAGGAAAATGTGATTAAATTTTGATTCATACAGTATATTTTTTACCATTATATCTTGAAACCCCAGTTTTTCCACACACCACACCTTATCCCTACCCACCCAATTATAAATAACAAAAAAGGGAACCAAAACCAAGAGCAAACAACAACCATTCAACAAACCAATGAACCAACCAATGAACCAACCAACCAATCAAGCAACCAATGAACCAACCAACCACCACCACCACCATCACCACCAGCAACAACAACAAACCCACTAAAAAGCATGGAATTCTATTTGTGTTGGCCAACTACCCCTCAGCATGAGGTCTGTCCTAGAGTGTAGTATATACATCAGATGTTACTACATTGGAAACAACAACATATTTTTTCTTTTCCATCACACCGCTCCTTTCATTGTTCAGAAATCTACATGGAAGAGGAGACAGAAGATGGTAAGGGCTAAGGATCAGATACCCTAAAGATATAGCGTCATCTATACACAACAGGGAAGACAAACATACATACCCCTAGAGACTGAAGCATGCACATGACCTGTGTGAGTTTAAACTAGACAAAACCCCAACCCCTTGGAAAGGAATTGAGAAAAAAGCCCCACCCTGCCTCAAATAAAATGTGATAATTTTCTTATACTTGTATTTGGATATCTAAAAATATTAGTCCTGAGAACACATATTTTATATATACTATCTTATAGTAAAACTGTATTTAGTGTTTTATATCAATATATACAATTATCTATGACATGAAAAAGTCAATGCAGATAATTCAGTCATTATGAGCCGTTATTTTTACGGCATGTCTGGTCAAAGATAATAGCTTATACTTTAATGATGTCTTTGTTTGTGACAATGGCCTAATCAGCTTTAAGTGGCAGATAGTAGTGAAATGAAAAATTCTTTAAAGTGCTGTGTTTTTAATATAATAAGTACTATGTATAACTGAAATGATCATGTGATATATACATACATACAAATATATACTCTCAACTCTCTCTTCCTCTCTCTCATATATATATATATATATATATATATATATATATATATACACACACACACACACACACACACACATATTCCCCTCAGAGGTTGTTTTAAGGTGAAGGAAGAGAATGCCAATGAATCAAATAATGGATAAAGATGTCTGAAACTCATCAGATTGCTAGAGGAAGTAATTTCAGTAAAAGGAATTGCAGAAATGAAGGCAGTATTTTATCAATAAACAAATTAATGGAAGGAACACTGGTTAGGAAGGATTCAGCTAGAAGTATACATTATACAAAGCTGTGAATAAAGGCATAATTATTTCTGCAAATATGCTGTTTAAAAATTAGCTGTGATTTATTTTTAAATGAAAATTTAACAATAGTAATTAACATTTGCATGATAACGTTGCAATGACTTTTCAAAAGAAATTATGACAACCTCTTGGCTTGATTGGTATAATAAATTGCTGAAAAAAGTCTTCCCCTCTTACAAAATAGAGATTTATTTTTTTACTATTAGAGAATATACCACAAAAATCTAAACAATAGCATTAAATATTTATGACAAATAGGATATAATTTTTATAATCTTATGAATATAAAATATGCAATTCATAAGTAGTTTATGGTTCTATAAAAGGAAAGGTTTTTTTTTTTTGTTTTGTTTTTGTTTTTTGTATTCTTCAAAGGCACACGATAAGCATGATTATCTCACTAGCAAATTCAGACCAGATACTAGGTTTTCCTCGCGGAGGTCCGCGGACTGGGCTTCTTTAGTGATATGTCTGCATCGTATGTGGTGGGGCTGGTGAACTAAATGATTACTGTCATTTGCTAAAGACAAAGTTTTAAATTTAATTGGCTTATCTCCAGCTCATACTTTTACACCCATTTCTTTTCCAACGGAAACAACAATGGAATTGTGAAAAAAAAAAAAAAAAAAAAAACAACTGCAAAGTGACTCAGAAAAGATTTTCGCCATGTGTAAGATGCCAGTGCTGTCCAACTGTGGCAATGACTGTGGGCGTGTTCCTATCCAGAAGAGGGAGTTAGGATGTGAGTTCCAAGCACAAAGTCCACAAAATTGGACCGGACTCTGCATTCTCCCTCACACTCATTTTTCTCTCAAGATATGGTTGTAGAAATTAATCCTGTTCTTATGTTGTTACGGAAACATTTAAAGTAGTTGACGGAATCCGCAGTAAATAAATAATAAATCCAAACTGAAGCTTGTTTTGAAACACCACTTTCATTAGCTCAGTCTGTGTGTTTTCTGAGTTCGCATGCTTGATGATGTAACAGGGCTCCTGTGAACAAGGCTGGCAGCTTGGGCTCCCTCTGCTGTCTGACTAGTTTCATTTACAGCAGCTGAACTATCCCGAAGAAAGAAAGAAAAAAATCAATGTCTAAAAAATTCAGCTGCTACAGTAAGAAGTACCAGAAACCAAGAATAGCTTCTCTTTGCTTTGCCTTCTGTAAAAGAGAGCATGAATTTTAAACGAGGAAAGGGTGGGTTTTTCAGTAGATATTTTTTTAATACTAGAGAGATATTTAATAGAACTGAGAACATAAGCAACTGTAATGAATGAATAGTTCCCAGTGATTTGGCCATAAAAATCTTTAAACTATTTAAAAAGAGGTTTGCATTTCTAAAATGTCACTACCTATATGTGTACTCAATAAAGTAGCAAAGTAGATTCAATGCACGAGCTAGTAATTTTTTAAAGAATGAAACCTACACTACATTGAACACACCAATGTATTTGTAACTTATAGCAATTGAAAATTTGATTTATAAGTAGAAAAAAATGTAATAAGTAATAGATAACAGTTATCAGATGTTGAAGCCATTTAACCTCATAAAATTAAGTCAAATGATTTAGGGGAATGATCACAGAAAATGAAACTATAATTTATTTTGCATTATGCTCTTATATTTTACTTTCTTTTTTGAATAGATTTATTGGTAAATGTATTTATTTAAACCTACTTGGCTTTATTATTTTAAATTTTTGGGTTAAATCTCCATTATAATAATAATTTTGTACTTTAAGCCATAGACATGGAAATTTATTTTATTCGCTATACATATTTATATTATTTTGTTCCTGGCAATCGAATATAAAAATTTGTTACTTCCTTCCATTGTTCTAATAATACCTATGTATTTACTAAGAAACACTTAACTATATCTATTTGCTAGATGTACAGTGTTGAAGTCCTTCTGCTCTGTGCACATGTATGTAACTATTCATATACTTTATTTAGATGTAATTACGAAATATTCTTTCTCTACTTACCCAACTGAATTTTTCAATTTCCTGATCACTTTCAGTTTTGTCTTGTTGCCTAATTATTCATGGTAGTACAGCCTGACTTTGGGTTTGGCCTACCTCTAAGTAATCACATTAAATAAAACCGACTTTTTTCCTTTCATCAGCATCAAATGGCAATAGCAACTCAGCTACTGATGAGAATTTTGTCCCTTTCTTCTCCTTGCAATGATTAGATTTTTTTCTGGTTTGAGTTTGCACAAATTTTGTGTATGCTGGCAAACTGTCTATGATTTTGTCTGTGATATAGCTCTGTTCTGTCCAGAAAACAAAACAAAGAAACAAAAAACTCTTTGCAGTTATCGATCACCTCTTGTATACAATGTATCCATGCATACTCTCTCAAAGCTATCTGAGCTTCAAGCCAAGGATACGGTGCACATATCCCATTTAAGTATAAGAACTACACCATCTCTTCTTCATTGCACATTGACCCTTTGAAGCTCTCTATACTAATTACCATCGAGAGCAGGAAGAAACTTTCCCCAAATCAGAGTGGAGCAATGCAGTGATCTCCAGTTATAGTAGTAAATCATTAGAAGTCATTTAAATATTTTATTTATTAGCAAAATAATAGCATTAGGTTCTCCCCTAGACCTAGAACCTAACTAGTGCGTACTTGGCCCCATTACTACTGTTGGGTATGCATCTCATCTCATCTCATGGAGTGGGACTCAGATCCAATCAGAAGCGGTGTGTTTCCACAATGGAATATTGATATTCACAGTGGATAGCCAACTGTTTAAAAATTATTCTAGGTAAAACATTCCACACAGGAAGACAGATGTCCCATATTTTCTCTCATGTACGGACGATAGTTTTCAACCTTGGTTTTGTTTTTGTTTTTGTTTTTGTTTTTCACTTCATATATCCATAAAAGTCAACAACTCAGTAACCAGCATCCAAAGGGGAAGAGGCAGAGCACAGTGATATTAAAGGTTAAAGGAAACAATTGAACATGAAGGGGTAAGTGGTATTGGGAATGGGTTGTCAGGATAGAGAAAGAAATATGGAAAAGGATAATTAACAGTAAAATGCCTTTGAAGTAATTATTATTAAATATATATATGTGTGTTTGTGCATGTGTTTCTCTCTCTCTCTCTCTCTCTCTCTCTCTCTCTCTCTCTCTCTCTCTCTGTGTGTGTGTGTGTGTATGTAAAGAGGGAGACAGGCAGACAGAGAGACATCAAGAGACAAAGAGAGAGACACACACAGAGAGAAGAGAGTTTTAATGGAGTTATCCTACAACCTACCATAACTACACATTTATGCTAGGCAATAAAATCCTAAATTCCAGGATGAGTTGCTTCATGTGTGGGCCTCAGATCCAATCAGATGTAGCGCCTTTACACACTGGCGTATTGTGTATCCATAGTGGATATTCAACTGTTCTGGGTCTCATAGAGTACGAAGCACTGCAAATTATTGCAATACTTTTGACGACCATTCAGTTCTTGAGTAAAACTACCTAAGTACTGAAGGCACCCCTGAAATAAGGATACAGAGAAATCCAGATGACACTCACATAAATACTGCATTTCTACATAGTAGCTTTCGTAATGCTACAATGATCTGTCAAGCCACGGGAGGAGAAATATTATCATTAGTCTTATCCAGCAGTGAACCCTGCAATAAGTAATCTCTATCTTTCAATAATGCCATGAATGTTATGGGAGAAATAGATATGTCTATTTATGATTAATACATTTCATGTAGTTATTAAACAGAACAGCTCTTAACACTCTCTTAGATGAGATTGTTACTAAACATGAAGTGCCATTTCAAAACAAAACTATTAAAAACTCAGATCCAGCTCAAAGGGAGGTCCCAAGGCCTGATGCTATTACTGAGTCTATGGAGTACTCACAAAAAGGGACCTTGCCTGACTATACTCCGGAAGACCCAACAAGCACACTGAAAGAGTCAGATGTAATTATTTGTGCTCAACCAGTGGACAGAAGTTGCTGACCCCTGTGGTCTTGTGGGAAGCCGCATGTGCTGTTGCAGGGTGGCACTGGCTTCCGCTGGCCACCACACATACAGAGGCGGCAAAGGTTTTTTTTTGCCAAGATGAGGTTTTGAGAATTAACCAAAATTAACCAATCAGATGAGAGAGAAGTTAACCAATCAGATGAGAGAGAAGTTAACCAATCAGATGTAGGCATGCAAATGAGGTGATAAGCATAACCCAAGCACAACCAATCCGGGTGTGAGACACGCCTCTCCTAGGCTTTTATAAGCAGCACCTGTTCTGGGCTTGGGGTCACTTCGCCTCTCCCAATAAACGTGTGCAGAAGTTTCCTGTTGCAGCGTTGTTCTTGCTGGCAAGCCAGGGCACGCACAGAATGGTCTAATTAGGGAAAGGCTGAAAGAAGCAGAGGAGGAGGGTGATCCTGTAGGAAGACCAGCAGTCTTAATTAATCTGAATTCCTGAAATCTCTCAAACACTAGACCACCAAACAGGCAGCATACACCAGCTGATATGAGGTCCCCAACACACACAGTAGAGGACTTCCATATCTGTGTTCATTCAGAGATGATGCACCTAACCGTCAAGAGACTGGAGGCCCCAAGGAGTTTAGAGGGCAGTTGGGGTGAGGGTGGGACATCCACATGGAACCAGGTGGGTGGGGAGGAGGTATGGGATGTGGAACAGTTGGGAGGGTGGAGTGGGAGGAGGGAATAAAATCTGGAGTGCATAAAAATTAATTTTAAAACCCTTGGAACATATATCCAAAGAACGAATGGAATTCATCAGTGTATTTTTGTGCTAATCACATTACCTCACAGCTACTTCAACTCTGTAGAAGAAATAAACTGGAAATAAAAAGAGAGAACAGAATTATGACAATTGTAATAAATTTAAGGATCAGAAAATCTGGCAAGTAACCTGAGTGAAATAAAACCACCCTTCACTCCATCTCTTCATTCACTGTTGTTTCTAAATACCTAATATGCACCTTAATTACAGTAAGATTTAGTATTTCTATGTTGATTTCTATTTTCTTTCAAAAATTTCCATGAAGATATTATTTTTTAAAAATTAAGTAGAATTCAAAATGTTATGAAAAAATATTAAATACATTCGGTGATACAGGTAGCTAATTACAGATTTTTATCCATTCTGTTGAGTAAGAGCCACAAAACTAAATCAGATGAGAACTGTCACTTCATTAAAGCAAACGCAGAAAGAAAATTAGGATAATCAATTATAAGGAAAAGCATGCAGGGTCTTCATCAAAAGAGAACACAGAACTGGGTAAGATATGCCACAGAGGTATTAGACCGAGTTGGAGGAAGAAGTAGTGAATGAGATCACTGTACACTTAATGAATATATGGGAATTTCAAAGAATAAATAAAATAAGAAAATTAAAAAAAAAAAAAAACAAAACTGGAAGCTTCTAAGTGACAGAGGATACAGATAGCCAGACCAAGTTAAATATCAGATATTACTTCTCAGATACAGGAACGAAGATCGTGGATCCGCTCATTTCCAGCCAGCTGTGGTGCTGCGTGCCCATTATCTCGGAGCCAGGCGCCATCTTGGAGGAAAAAAAAAAAACCTCTCAAAATAAAAACAATCAACAGACAGACAAACGAAAATTGGCAACAAAACTCAGACTTCCTAATTGATTTTTCACTGAAACACCTGAAATTTACCTATTAGATATTGAATGATGATCACGAACTGTGTTTGGCTTCATAAATATTGACGTCCTGCTAATAGAATTTAATTTGGGTGGCAAAAAAATCAGCTTAAAGAAGAATATAGAACAATATAGGACTTTTAAAGGGAAGTCAGGGTCGTTTGTTCACTTGTTGATATTGGAGTCATTCGAAGTAGAAGCTGACTTGGGCTCGATAAGGTATATGTCTTTGTGTCCACTAATACAAGTTGTTATCTCCCTGTGGATTTGAAATAGCAATTCAGGTATTTTCAGAATTGTAAGGGCTTTAAAGAGGGTGAGATGGTTTCCCAGAAACTAAGACTTCTAGGAAAACCCTCAGTGTTCTATAGCATATAAAATATTTCCACCTGTTTGTATTTGCATCTACTGTAGTCTTATACACTTCAGGGACCAGGAGAAGTGTCCCCTAGATTTCTGAACATAATGTGAATAGCACTGCATGAATTTTTTAGTTTTTAAACCTGGATATCCTGATTATGACAAAGGTCCGAGCACTGGGAAGAATAAGCTCTCTGGGAATTCTTGATGTCAAGTAAATAGAATTCCAAATGAGTGCTTTTGATGGTATGTTGAGAATATTTAATTTTTCCTCAACATTACAAAATGTAGGATCACCGTTACTATATTATTTGCTTCAGTAAAGTGTCCACAACAAATTCTATAACATTTTCTTCAATAGCAATTAAAACTGAAGATTAATTTTACTTTTTTGTCCCATTTGCTTTGCAGGACCTTGGTCTTAAACTTCAATGCCAATTTTACTCTTTTCCAGTGGTCATGGTTTCCACTTATATTTTTGATATGTTCTTGAAATATATATTTATTTTATATTTCATTTGATCATATATATTTATACTTAGCAGCAATATGCTCTTTGAAGAAGAAAACAATATCTAAATAAACATACTAACTCCATAATATGAGGTTGGCCACTGACTAAATACAAAATATTAGAAAAATAAAATACAAATGAAACTGTTGAATAAACATGTAGATTCTGATGTTAGTTAAGATCCTTCATCTACAGCTCAGAGAGAGATGGTGTATATAAACGCCTCTAGTTCAGTTCACAGAATGTCAAACAGGAAAACAAACACAAACACACTGGACTTATTTGTTGTCATTTACAAGAGAAATTCTGATAGGAGTTCTTAAAGTGCAAACTCTCTGATTCTTTAATTCTTATTCTTTAAAAAAAAAAAACTCATTCACATCAGGATTTCATCCACATAATCTTCTTTTTTTTTTTCAATTAATTTTGCCATTAGCAGTTGTGCACACAAATGCAATGCAGATGCTGGCTCTCACATCCCAATTTGCTTGTGCACCTGTCAGTCCAAGCATTCCCCTAAGTGTTCATGACAGGTACTTAGGGCTCTTGGTAATCATAAGTTTGGAGCTATTTTGTAAAGCCTGGTGAGTTTGCCAATGGATATAAAACTAGAGAACAGTTTTCTTTTTCTCTTCTCTTCTCTTCTCTTCTCTTCTCTTCTCTTCTCTTCTCTTCTCTTCTCTTCTCTTCTCTTCTCTTCTCTTCTCTTCTTCTTTCTCTTCTCTTCTCTTCTCTTCTCTTCTTCTTTCTCTTTTCTTCTCTTTTGTTTTTCCTTTTTTTTATTTATATATTATTTATTTACATTCAAATGTTTTTCTCCCTTACCAGTTTCCCCTCTGAAAACCCCTATCCCATTCCCCTCCCCCTGCTTCTAGGAGGGTGCTCACCCACCCATTTACCCACTCCCATCTAACTGCCCTAGCATTACCCTATGCTGGAGCATTGAACCTCAACAGGACCAAGGGCCTTCCCTCCCATTGTCCAACAAAGCCATCCTCTGCTATGTAGGCAGCAGGGTCATGGGTCCCTCCATGTGTACTCTTTGATTGGTGGGTTAGTCCCTGGGAGCTCTGATTGGTTGATAATTGTTGCCTTTCCTACGGGGCTGAAGACCCCTTCAGGTCCTTCAGTCCTTCCCCCTAACTCCTCCTTTGGGGTCCCTATCTGTTTGTGAGCTGTAACCTCATCCTTAAGAAATTAAAACTTTAGAGTACTTAAAATATATACCAATATTATAAATGCATATTGAAATTAAAACTATATGCTTCCTTTGTGAGGTTATACATGAACCTTACAATAATCTTGGAACTTAAAATAAAAAAATAAAGAATATAAATAAAATAGTCATTATACTATTATTTAGAAGCTAAATAAACTCCTTCAGCTAGATGTTGAAAGCACAGATACTGTAGTGGCTATTCCTGGTTGTCAACTTGACTATATTTGGAATGAACTACAATCCAGAATTAGAAGGCTCACCAGTGACCCTTATCTGGAGGCTTGGAGATCCTTATCTGGATCTTGGTATGGAGAGCTTGAGCCATAGTGGCTATGGATTCCAGAAGATTAAATCTCCAAGTTTAAGGAGATTTAATCTGGGCTACACCTTTCATCTGGGATTAAAGGTGTGGTGGAACACACCTTTAATCTGGGCTACACCTTCTGCTGGAGACAATATAAGGACATTGGAAGAAGGGAGTCTAGCTCTTGCTCCTTCGCCTGCTTGCCGTGTGAGACTGAGCAACTGCTAGATCCTTGGACTTCCATTCACAGCTGCGACTGAACCATTGTTGGGAATTGGGCTGCCGACTGTAAGTCATCAATAAATTCTTTTACTATATAGAGACTACCCATAAGTTCTGTGACTCTATAGAACCCTGACTAATACAGATACATATGACTTTTTAGTTAAAACACTCTCTATTTTATAAAAAATGTAGATTAGAAGAACTAAGTCAAAACTTTTTACAAAATCTTCTACACTAGATTTTCCTTGCATTTTTACTTTGAAAAAAATAATTCTCTGACTTTCCCATTGCAAATGTACAAAAATGTTTTCCTGAATTCTATGGTAGATAAAAACTGAATGTTTTGCTACAAAATTGTAGTTAACTCTATTCCAGCTAGCTAGATAGATAAATATGAATACATATATAAATAGATGAGATGCATGATATATTTATATGTCTTATGTGTTCATAAATGTCAACATATATTTTATTACTAATGTATAATTCTACCAGGTGATGCTGAAATCTTATTTTTCTCTTTTATAAAAATTGAAGAAAGTATGCCTGATAGAAGTCACAGAGGCAAAAGCATTTTCAAATAATAGAACTTCCTAGTTGAGGATTAAAAATAAAATAAAAGCAGATCTGTACTTGTCGCAATTATTTCGTAGCATACCTCAGTAAGACTGAAATCAAAGCCAGTGCTATTGTGTAGTGTATATTTGTTGAACCTTGTCTTGAACCTTGTTGGGAAAAACAAATGGAAACACCTCTCTTAAAAGCAAAAGCAAAAACAAAAACGAACTAGTATATCATCTCTAAAAGATGAGATGTTTTCTGTAGTAAGTTTTGTCTGTTACATAAACTAGTGAGACAATAACCACAAATTCCCTGTGGGTGAATAGAATTGCATATCTAATTTGACTTTCTCTTTTCTATGACAGTCATCTTTCTTTAGAGAGCACAGTATACTTGCAGAGCTGTGTAGCACTGGGAGGAAGGCTGGAGTGCTTGCCAGGACAATACCATCCTGAGACATTTGCAAAAGGTAAGTACTGTGGATAGCAGCTGACTCCAAATGATGAAGCAACCTGTCTTCTTTGATGCTTAAATGGACTGTTCTGTCAGGCTTACAAAGTCAACTTCCTATGTTGTTCTGCTCCTTGGAAAGTTACCTGACAATGTCCCTATTTCTATGTTCAAATTAGTTGTTTCTTTTTTTTTTCATTACGTATTTTCCTCTATTACATTTACAATATTATCCCAAAAGTCCCCCGTATTCTCCCCCCCCCTTCCCTACCCACCCATTCCCATTTTTTGGCCCTGGCGTTAACCTGTGCTGGGGCATATAAAGTTTGTGTGTCCAATGGGCCTCTCTTTCCAATGATGGCCTATCAGGCCATCTTTTGATACATATGCAGCTAGAGTCAAGAGCTCCAGGGTACTGGATAGTTCATAATGTTGTTGTACCTGCAGGGTTGCAGATCTCTTTAGCTCCTTGGATACTTTCTCTAGCTCCTCCATTGGGGGCCCTGTGATCCATCCAATAGCTGACTGTGAGCATCCACTTCTGTGTTTGCTAGGCCCCGGCATCGTCTCACAAGAGACAGCTATATCAGGGTCCTTTCAGCAAATGCTTGCTAGTGTATGCAATGGTGTCATTAAGAATTTGCATAGAGTATTGTGTTAGGAAAGTCACTGCAGAGTCTTTCAGATATTATTTCATTGGTCTTTATGCCCTCCCTTTGGGTAACAATGTTGAACTCGCCATAGGCCACAACTGCACTGTAAAGTCCCAGTGTAAGAATTTAATTTTGAATTCTCACATACTTCTCCAGATGTGAGAGACAGGAACGTAGCCATAACAGGATTCCCTAACTTTTATAAAATTAATATAACTGAGGCCGAGAGCAATGGGCCTACCATGATGTATACTAACTTGATATTGGCCAAAGCATGTTCTTTTTCTTACTTTCCTGAAACAACACTTATCAGGAATGTTAAAATCTATGTCTTGTGTGTGTGTGAATCTGTCTGTTCCATCAGGATAATATATTCTTGAATTTCCAGTATAAACTTCAGTATTTCAGAATTGTGAATTCCCAATACAGCTAGTCTGGAAATATGAGAGATAAAAATTCTTAAACCTCATATAAAGGAATTCTAAACCTCATATAAAGAAATCTGCCATGTGAGTTCAAAACTTACCACATAAAGCACATTAAAGTGTGTTGTGTTAGAAAATTACTGAAATTATTCATGTAATTGGACACCAGATTTAAAGGAAGATGTACATAATTCAAGCATGTTGACATTTATAATGGAATGAGAAAATTTGATATCTTTGTAGTTTTATTTAATTCTTAATTCAAAGAGATACATGCAAAGTATATCTAGTAGAATAGAGGAAAACAAATAAATTGAAACTACATGCATTATTGCTTCTAAGTGGGTAATATTCCACCTTATGAAATATTAAAATGTTATATTTCCATTCTATTCCATATTAAAAATTGCATTCAGTTGTTTATTCCAAAATGTTACCTATAACATAGAGACCAACACAAACTGTCAAGAAAATGTAATATGTAACAAATGGAATATAAGAAATATCACTAAGAATTTGTGTGTGTGTGTTGTATGTTGTTGAGTATGTGTGTATGTGTGTGTGTGTGTGTTCAATGTTCTTAGTATGGGGTTCTGCATGTGTGTGTTTGGGTAGAGGTCAGAGGTAGAGGTCATAGATTGACTGCAGGTGCCTTTCCACACTTACTGCCCACACTTTTCCTTTGAGGCAAATTTGCTCCCTGAGTCTGAAATGTCTTGATTTGGCTGGTCAGTGAGTTTAAGAGACCCTCCTTATTAACCACCCACCTATGGTTACACTATGGTGACAGGTACACACCTATTCCTGCTTTTTATATGGATGCTGCAAATAAAAACCAAGCCTTCATGCTCTCCCAGTACAGTTTTTAAAAACTTAGAGAAGGATTTGCTTTTAATTATTTCATTTGCTTGATGATCTTATTAAAAATAAACAACATCAACAACAACAACAAAAACCACTTGAACCCTTAATAGTTTTCGCTGGGCTGAAAATACCACTGACACCTTGAGGTAAATCAAATGTGATAACCCAACAAGACCCACAACCTATGAGATATATTAATATTCCCTCATGGCAAGGAGAAAGACACTAGGCTAGTCCTCCCGGAAGTTATGTAGGGCTCTACATTTGACTTGGTGGAAATTCTTGAGGCAGTCACTGTGTCAGCCAGTGCACTGTATTAGTGGTAAAGATTTTATAGACAGCCATACATCAGTCCTGCAAGTCAGACTCTTAGTGATATAATCTTTGAGTTAACCTTCACTCCTGTAAGTAACATCAATGAACTCATTGCAAACTAGCATGGGGCATAATTCTTTCTTTGGTCTGTGGCCCCTTGTCTATCCAGGGTGTGAAGATATACACATTAACCTTACATTCACAGGAAAAGTTATGTGGCAGTCATTCATAGATCACATTATAATTTCAAGTATTATACACTGAATCCATCATCCTAGGATCCTGGTAAAAATCTTTTGTTAATATATATGCTGATTGAGCTGTCATTTTGATATTTTATGTGTTAAGAACAAGATTTTGGAGAAATAGGACAATCAGAAACTCCAAATGGAAAGAACAAAACTCTGGAAAAATTACAACGTAGAAATTTCTGCAAGCAGGTGCCTAAAATAGGAAACTAGGGAAGACAAGTGAATAAAAAACAAACTAAAATACCAAATTTTATGTAAAAATAAGGTAAAGTTATACACTCACTAGCAACACCATGTGTATTGATTGACATACTAGATACTGATATAGTATATAATTAAACATAATTATGGATAATCATACAGAATATTTTTAATATTAGTATATTAAGCATAGCAGTTTTAGGGACTAGAAAGACAACTTATTAGGTAACAGTGCTTTCCATATTAATCTGAAAACCCACATTTTAATCCTCAGAGCCAACACAGAATCAGACACATACTAGTAGTACCTCTAACTTCATTTCTCTCAAAAGAATATGAGAAGCAGATACAGGCAGATGCTTGGTTACTTTTATAACAGCTAGTCTAATATATGGAGCAGGGGAAGTTTAGACAGACAGAGAGAGGGAGAGTGGTAGAGAGGAGACCGACAGACATAGACAGATAGAGAGACAGGGAGACAGAGAGAAACTGAGAGAATAAGACGGAGAGACAGATAAAGAGACAGAGGAACACAAAGATACAGAGACAGAGACTTAGAGAGAGAGGGGGAGGTTGGGAAGGATTCAGTGAGGGAAGATAGAAGGGAGGGAGAGAATCCTATCTCAACATCTCAAAAGAAAGTAGATGAGAACACAGGAGTGCTCTCTGACCTTCTAGCATGCCCTATTGCACACGTTGCCTATATGCACACACAGGAGTTCACACAGATATGTAGTCACATCCTACACACACACAGTGTAGTTTTACGCACAGTGCTTTGTGTTTGTAGTTATAAAAGGGTTACTTTGGAATCCTGAAAGCAGCAGACACTGTAAAATATGCTACCCAAACAATATATGTCTCAGGTAAGTCACTTGACATCTCTGGGCTACAGTCGGAAGTTTGGTGCTTATGGATTTTACTGAAATGTCTTAACAGATACGTAGATGTCTGATGCCAGGACTTGCGCTTCATGGACTTACATTGGCTCTGTAGTTGGAGCGGGGAGTGCATGACACATGGATTGCCTGGAGGGTTGCATCTGTTTCCGCAAACGCCCATGCCAACCTTTCAAAGAACAAACTGAAACAGTGCTGCCCGGAGAACGAACGTGCCCTTTCCTGATGTGATTTGCACATCTCTCGCTTTGGAGTTCACTGTTTTGTTTCCTCCTGTTGCAAATAAACAAATGCAGACAGGAGATAACAGGGTAAGTTCCCTTAGGACAGGATGACACCAAGTATAGCAGTTCTTTGTTAAGCTGCTATATTTCCCAATAATTCTCACAGCTAATAATTAATTTCACCACACAGTGGCCCTTTGGAATTATTAAATTGATTTCTGCAGATTATTGTTTAACAGTTAGTGAAAACCCAACAGTGGGCCAGGTGCTGTCAGAACACAAAGCTCTTCTCGTTACCACCCACTGGGCCTAATTGCAACTCAAATTAAACAGGTAAATCAAACCAACAGAAACACTGACAGTTTTCGCAAGCCCAGTGGTCATCTCCCAGAGCAAAAGAGCTAAAAGGCCAAGCAGTTTCTGTCAGTTTATTATCACGCCTGCCATATTTACCTTAGCTGCAAAGGATTTTAGGAATGTTTAAACTACAGAGGACCAGCATTACATTTGACGGCTATTATCAAGATTTCTTTCTCCATTGAAAAAAATTCAAAATATAGAGTTGCATTTGAGCATAACTTATGCTAGTGCCTTTCTAATTGTGTTTGCAGGATTCACAGGGAAGCATTCTGTTGGGATAATTGCTCATGTTGGTGAAGATCGGTAATTTGGCTCATGAGCACTTCAGAAAATTACTCAAAATGTTGTGAGGAGAATTTCCGACAAACACGCAGACCTGCGAACTATAAGTAGGTGCTGTTTTCAGAATTTCTCTCAAGACTCTTTAAGAACTTTTTTCTAAGAATGTTCTTGCTTTCAAGTTGCTCAAGAAAGTCTGTATTTTTTTTTCGAACAGAGACAACTATTGTTCGTTTAATGCATTCAAACGTTCTTGTATGAATTTTAAAAATTAGAAATGTGATGTGACTTAGAGGAAATTAAATGTGTTGTTATACACACAATGAGCAAATATATCTGACACACATAATAATGTATTATGGATTTACCCAATGTGATATTATTGTCTATATTAATTATTAAGTATTATTTATTAATTAACATTTATTAAGCAGTAGTATCTTAGGTATTTTTTGATAACTTATTGATATTCTCTACAATTGTTGTTTAAAAGATAATAATAGTTTCTGAAATTATTAATTATGTTATGAGTTTGTTTTGGGTGTCCATACTTACAAATATAACCATGAAGAATGTAAAGTGTTCATTTACATTTTCCAGTGAAGTTAGAATTATTTGTATGTACATACACAGACAACACACACACAATCACATATGTTATTATGATCAGTATCTCAAGAGCAGAAGTCTCTCAGTGTACTAGGAAGGTGACATTTGTAATTGTATTCATTTATCTTGAATTTTTGCTTATGTAGTGAAATTCTGAGAGTATCTACAGGCATGCCAATTGCACACAAATGGTAGAACTTTGACTTTTTCCAACGTTTCCTTTAAAATGTCATTGTATCCCTAAGAATATTTAGTAAATTGGTCACAAATGCCTTATCGTTAGGAGAGTGGGAAGCCTTGAGATTGATTGTAACTCTAGAATGATAAAGGTTTTATCAACTGCCAGAGTCATCAGTCTGTGACTCATCTATGAAATAGAAAAATAATGTTCCTCATAAAAAAAATCCATCATTAAATTGGATGATGATGTTTATTTATCATTAAATGAACTGATAACACATCTCATCTTCTAAAGTTATAGACATTATATACAGATAATATAATACACAATATATACTCAATGCAATGTTTTTATAATCATCTTTTAATCCCTGTCCTTTATTCTCAGATTATAGCCATCACAGTCTTTACTGTGATGGCTATAAATTTAGGTATTTTCGATTTAAATTTTCATCTCCATTGAAGCACTACACACAATATCAATGGATAAAATAATGGTATAATTTGAAAACAAAGAAGAAAAATGTCTCTCCTCTAAATGACTGGTAAAATAATGCCCCTTGGTTTACATATTTGAATCAAACAGTAATGAATTCTACTTTTTTCATTCTATTGGCTTAATGTGCTGATTACAAATAGCTGCTCTTTATTAAGCATCTACTTTTTATCAGATACATTTAGGAAAAAAAAAGTAGTCTTTTGGGAGCTTTTAAGCCACAGGGTTTTAGTCAGTGGTGACTTGGCTCAGTTTTATGCTTTTAAATTAGATGCTGGCATTGGCATAAGAATTCCAGTAATTAAAACTGAAATCTGAAGTAAGATGATAGAAATGTATTAATATACAATAATGGTATCAGAGTTACTGATAAATAAGGAACTGATCTGACATCAGTAGATCAAACTTTTCTATAAGATTTTCCTTCATTTAAGAATTATATTGCAGGGCTTGTGTATTATATGGAGAGACATCTCGGTGGTTAAGAGCACTGACTGCTCTTCCAGAGGTCCTGAGTTTAATTCTCAACAACCACATGGTGGCTCACAACCATGGGTAATGGGATCCAATGCCCTCTTCTGATGTAGCTGAAGACAGCTACAATGTACTCATATACAAATACTCTCTCTCTCTCTCTCTCTCTCTCTCTCTCTCTCTCTCTCTGTGTGTGTGTGTGTGTGTGTGTGTGTGTATGTGTGTGTGTGTGTGTGTGTGTGTGTGTGTGTGTGCATGTGCGTGTGTGTGTGTGTGTGTGTGTGCGTGTGTATAAGAGAATTATCTCTTATACTGCTTAGGAAAAGAACCTTGTAGATTTCTGTTATTAGCAATCCATAGCAGACAAAGATTACTCAATTCAAGGACCAGTTTCTCATTTGGAATGTCATGTAATTTAGAAGCTCATACATTGTCTGCAAAATTTTCCTACAATATCTTTTTTTTCTAAATGACTAGTGAATTCAAGTGATGATGAGGCAGACCATATGATTAGTTTACTATTCGACATTTGAGCCCTTTTAAAGGAAAATCCTGGTAAAAGATTTATTCAAATATGAGACTTATTCAAAATGTAATGTGACAGACCTACCACATGACAAATGCAGTAAATGAAGTTAAGACATCAATATTGAAATTGGCATGGCTTTAGCCCTTCCAAATTTATTGAGCTTACTACTGCTTTTTAGTTTCTGTTGCTTTTTTTTTTTCATGAGACACTATTTGCAATTTATAGATGTTATCTTAAACAATCAAATTTTCTGAAAATTTTCTTTCTTGTACGAACAATAAATTTTGGAGTTAAATTTTGTAACCAGTCTATATTATGGTCATTTGACAATTTCAAAGTGCATAGGTATAATTATTTGTTTTATAAGGGAAGATGTAAAGTATGTGTTTAAATAGCAGCCTTCACTGAAGTTGTCATATTCCTGGTTCCTCTTTATAATGTATTCCACCCCTACTCTAGAGGTAGAAATTGTACTGGTTTCTCACTACTTGATCCTTAAATGCAAGTGCTGCACTTGAGGGCTATTTAAAGAATACATTCTCATATGTTTAAGATGCTGGCACTTCAGCTCTAATGAGCTAAATGAATCTCAGATTCATTACAGAGTGCTCTTTTCCCTTTGATAAAAATGCTGGCGCTATCATATGCACATTGATATGTGTGTATTCCAGAAAACTTGCATTGGTATATTAACAGTATTATGGAGATACCTGTGATAGATCGGGAGCAACTGAACATAAAGAGATCCAGAGAACTGTCACTTATCATAACAGAAAATATAAAATATAAGAAATATGAAATGAAGTGCTGAGAAATGATTGTTAGAAAGACTACAGGTGCAAAGGAACAAATTATGACCAGTAAATTATATACAAAAGAGGAGACAGACAACAAAGATGTAAAATCAATAGCAGAATTGAGAATCCAACACAAGCAATGAAACAGTAGGTAAGGCTGAAGAAAGACAGCAGATGGATCAGGGGCCTCAGTGTATGTGCAGACTCTGCTCATAGTTTTGTCATACAAAAAGTCTTGGGTTGAACCTCAGTAACCCAACTGAAGCATTAACTAGAAGGTAGAACATTGACTGCGGAACCTAATAAGGTCGTAAGGCCACATTCCCTAAGTTAGGGACTAGACTTAGGGATTTTTAAAAGGCTTCAGAGAGCTCTCTTGATCTTTCTATCTGCAAAGGACACATCTTGGAAAACACATCTGTCATCCAGAGAGCAGGTTACATGACTATCTCCTGACATCTTATTGTTTGACTTCCAAACAGTGAAGAATAAAGTAATAATATATGTAAGTTCATGATATATTTCCAGTAGTCCAAACAGATAGGCACTTATGGGAACACTTTTAAAGAGACCAGCACATCTCAGTTTAACAAACACAAACTTTACTGCCCATGTATTAGCATATTTTCCTTGTGCTTCACCTAATGTATGGAAGATCATTGAGTAAATGAATCATGCCATTTAGTAATATAGCACTGCCAACGACCAATACTAGCTAGAGTGACAAACTTGTTGAAAGACATGTAAAATGTAATTTTAATTTTGGTTTGATTCTGAGTTTAGACAAAGGGCAACAAATAATATAAGCAAACTTATCTTTGTTTTATATCTCTTTAGTGATTAGACTTCCTTCATTAACTTTCCATACTCAGCAAATATGCTTTGCATCTTTATGCTTCTCTAAGTGCTATTGTATTGTAGGTACTGGAATCCAAATGAAGGAAATAAAACGTGTCTTCCTATTTCTTTGTTTTTTACCTCAGAGAAATGTGTTTAATGGACATTCGCTCTGGACAGCAAACACCTTTTCCCATTCCTTAATGCCTTTCCTGTCCCTACAACAATTTCCTTTTGAGATAAAGTCACGTGACAAAGGTAGTCTGGTGCTCTGGATATGTAATGTTTTGGAGATTAGACACCAAACACCAGCTAGCAGGCTATAATCGTACATAGAAAGACAGTTTTTTTTTTTTTCTTTTGGCGATTTCTGCATTTTTGAGCGTGACTCAGACAAGCTTTCTTTCTTGGATGGATTCCACTGCAGACTCGAATTTAGTGTGTGGATGTAAGGCATTAACACGTTTTACTGAAGCATTTGTAACCTAATTAAATTATCTTTGCGTAACTGTTTCCACCTTATGTATTGAAGTCATCATCCTAAACCTTGAATTGAGTGTATGATTAAGTTAGGAGGATACCTCTTCTTAGAAACATGTAGTACTTAAAAAAAATGAATTCATACTGAAGCCACAAGTTTTCTTCTGAAAAAAAAAAAGGGGGCTACACAATTAAAACATTCTATGGAGGGATGGAACAACTTTGGCTAGAAAGAAGCAAACCAACATTTTCTTTGCTGAGGGATGCTGTGATGTGTGCATACTCAACTTACAAAGCACACCTTTCCCCAGGTTCCACAAGCTAACATTGTAGACTAGATCATTCTTTGCTCACAAGCCCTTTCTTGTGCATTGCTGGATACTTATCAGCATTCCTGCTCTCTCCCCTCTAGATAGCATCATATGCTACCAACAATTTTTTAAGAAAAAGGAAAGGAAGAAAGAAGAAAAAAAAGGAAAAGAAAAGCATTTCCCAACGTTAAAATGTTTCTGGAGGAATAGAACAGTCCTGAATTGTAAACTATGGTCTCACAAAAATGTTTTTGAGCTAGTAATCAGTGTTTTTTTAAGGGTATTGGAAGATGATTCTATGTAGAAAGGGAAAATTGGAAATATACAGTGATCAGATAGATATCCATTATTCAATATTGGGCATAATTTTTATTATTGTGCGTCTTCTCCTATCCCCCTTTCAACACTCTTCATTACATAATCCATTCTGCTTGAATCTGAGAAGTTACAGCAGGATCCACATTCAGGCTTTAAGTGAAGCAGAGTACAGAAGCATCCAAGTAGAATATTAGAGTAAAGAGCAGGTCTGCAGCCAAAGACAGAACACTATTAGGTTTAATCTGTAAAGTGTGCTGGCAGTCCTTGACCATTCTCCACTGATGTTAGCAGTAGAGTGAGGTATATATTTAGATTTATGTTCTGTAGATGGGTAGGAGAAGTAAAGGAGTAAGTTTGATCTTATGGGTATAATCACAAAAGAAGTTCAGTGTCTGTCACTAATAAATATGAGTTTCTGAATCCCAAAATAGATACACAATAAATAGTGTTGTCATATTATTCTTCTATTGCTTAGAAAAGACTGCACAACTCAGGCAACTTATAAGAAAACATTTTAAACTGGGGAGTTGCTCACAGTGTCAGAAGTTGAGTACATGAGCATCATTGTAGGGAGCAAAGGAGCTCCCAACAATGTCAGGGCAGTCATGGTACTGGTGCACTAGCCAGGAGCTTAGAGCTATTCGACAGGTTAGAGACGAGAGAGAGAGAGAGAGAGAGAGAGAGAGAGAGAGAGAGAGAGAGAGAGAGAGAGAGAGAGAGAGCAATATGAATCAAATACTTATAAATAAACACTTGTAAGTACATATTTTTCCAAGTCATCAAATTTTTAATTAAAAATGTTCATCAAAAAAATGCTTCAAACCTGTACGAACGCATTCAAGCTGAAGTGTTATTTATAATAAAAACAGATGTACAGTATCTTTAACATATAAATATGGCATAGACTATTAACATATAACACATATCATCAAATAAAATGTCAAAGTTACAGTTTTGAAAATGAAGAAAGTGTGTATAAGGCATCATGAATAGGATTTCAAAATATTGAGCAGATCTATTTTGGATCAATGTGAAAACACCTGTCTTTATGCGTATTATGAAATAACTTGAGGACTATGAACACTGATGTATAATAAAATGGGTAAATTTATATGATCTAATTTATTATACACAGACAGACTATTTATGTTCAATTATCCCCTGCCCCCAGGGTTTTGAATTCCTTATTTTTGATAAAGTTGTGAAAGCCAAAACCAGTTTCTATTTAAATATTTATTTTTTGGATGGAAACATTTGCTCACTTGCTAGGAACACTTTTGCTAGGAACACTGGATTTTCTCTTGCAGAAAACCCAGCTTTGGTTCTCAAAAACTCTATGAAAGTTCAGAACGGTCTGTAACTTCAGTGCCAGGAGAATTCATACACTCCCCTGTCACCCTCAGGCATCAGGCATGAACATGTTGCATATGCACACATACAGTCCAAACTCTCATATACAGAAAATAACAAATAAATCTATAAAGTGTTTGACGAACATGAAAACCTATGACTCTATTGCATTCTGTGAACGGCAAAGCAAACTTTTTTCCTCAAAATGAGTGCAAACCCTCTTGTAGAATGATAGAATGATAGATTTACTTAAATCCTTTGTGCTAAACTAGAATGAATGTAATATAACAGTGCACCATGGCAGTGGACTTAGAGACTAAACATTACTATTTGGACATTTTATGGGAAGAAGTGGCTTCGCTAATACCAATGTGCTTGTTACTAATAATACAGTTAATTAGCTAAACAGAAAAATCAGCAAAAAATGGAGCTTTATTAATAGAAGAAACAAATACTTCCTCAATTCTTTTTAAAATATATTTTTCAATTATATTTCATTTCAAAGATGTGTTTGATAAACACATTATGTCAGTCAAACCTATAGTTGTATGGTAGGTGCTGCCTGAGATGAAAGATGTGTCTGCCCAGTATGTGATAACTTCCCTTCCCTTGCAAGTCTTTGTACAGCCATCAAGTATTTCAATACTACACATGGACAACAAAATGATTTCTGACTGCACTGATCAATATTCGGACAATCCACACATCACATCATGATCCTTCTCACACCAAACAGACTCCTCTCTAGCCACTGTTTGATTCCATTTTTCTTTCTTCCCTGAATACGATCTTGAAATTGACTAACCGACTTTTCTGACAACAGGCTACGGCTTTGCTGCATTTCCCTTATTCTCCATCATTATATTTGCCGAGGATGACTTGGTGAAGAAAAATACATGCCCTTGGAGTTAAGAAAATATTATTCTGGCAAGTAACAAATTATAGGCTATTATTCCGTAATTTCAGAGAGAAGTGAGAAGTTATTTGCCCGGAAGGAACATGAAGTAACCATGAAGGAATATGACCCCATGTATCTTAAAAGAAATTAAAAAGTAAGAAGGTGTGATGATTAGGGAACCTTTGTACCATCAATCCGTCTCTTCCTGTTCTTAATTTCAATGGGAACAGATATGCTCATACAGCATTTGAAAACGGTGATGCTAAGATCTAAATCTATCCACTGTAGATCTTCTGTCACATGCTCACAAACAGCCTGGTAAAACATCTTAAGATGCTGTTGTAACATGGAAGTAGAAATTATTTTTAAAGACATGATCATTAGAAAAAGTGGCATAAATGGAGGCAGGAACACAGAAGCATGCTTGTCTATTTATAGAGGTCTCAGGCTATCTGCCTATACACTCAGTGCACATTTTCCCCTCTTTTGTGGTAATAGAAAAAAACCCAAACAGGCAATTTCCTAGACAAGTAAATGAATAGGTATAATGGTTTGTGACATTTTAAAAATATAAACGGACACATGGAATGTCCTATTTCCTAATAGTATAATTTTGACGCATACGAATTCTGCCAACAGAGTAAACAAAAATAACACCAGGGACAGTGACATAAAAACAATCTTTACAGAATGGTCCACGGCACTATTCAAGCCTGGCCCCCAGGTATAGTTTATATGCCTGCAGGTGTTTTGCAGGAACAGATTACAGATGTAAGAGTGAGAACCTCCTTGAGAAGATAATTCCCACATATAATGCACCTTATCGTCTTCTATCTCTCTGCTACTCCTTCATGTTCGTTTTATTGATTCTTCTAAATCAAATTTATCTGCTCTCACTTACCCCGGCACCCAGTTCTGCTGGTGTTTCTTACTACTCAGATTTCCATAGATTCCTGAATTCCGTTCAACTTGCTTTTATTTTTATAAATGAAAGAGCTAAAGCGCCATGAAAAGCCTCTGAAATCTTTCTCAGGTGGGGAAGAAAATTGATACCTTGTCTTCCATGTAAGTATTTTGTCAGATACAGGTTAGTGATGCCTTTCTGTGATGTTTGTACCATACACTGTGTGAAGGACTCAGCCATATTGGTACACATGTTATCTTGATCATAGGGGAGCATGCTGTCTGACCGAGGACAGGGACGGTATGCAGAGAAATTGATTTAGGTGTTGCCTTTATACTGTCAGTCTGTTGGGAGATGAAAAACTGACCAACAAATGATAGCAGACCATTCTGCCAGCACAGTAGGAACTGAATGTTTTCATGGGATATGCTGGTTACCATGGGGGAACGAAGCAGTTTGAAGTTTTGTTTTGTTTGTTTGTTGTTGCTGTTGTTGTTTTTATTGGATATTTCTTTAATGTACATTTTAAATGTTATTCCCTTTCCCGGTCTCCCTCCAAAACCCCTATCCTATTCCCCCTCCCCTGCTTCTATGAGGGTGCTCCCCTACCCACCCACCCACCCACTTCTGCCTCCACACCCTCGAATTCCCCTACACTGGGGCATCAAGCCTTCACAGGACCAAGAGCTTCTCCTCCCATTGATGCTGGACAAGGCCATCCTCTGCTGCATATGCAGCTGGAGCCATGTGTACTTCTTGGTTGGTGGTTTAGTCCCTGGGAGTTCTGGGGTGTCTGATTGCTTGACATTATTGTTCTTCCTATATGGTTGCCAACCCCTTTATCTCCCTCAGTCCTTTTTCTCACCGCTCCTTTGGGGACCCCACTGGGGAACCAGGGCTCATGTTGGCTTAGATCATTGTCCTCTGTATTTGTCAGGCTTTGGGAAAGTCTCTCAGGACACAGCCATATCAGGCTCCTTGGCACTCCTTGACATCAACAATAGTGTCTGGGTTTGGTGACTGTATATGGAATGGATCCCCAGGAGGGGCAGTCTCTGGATGGCCTTTCCTTCAGTGTTTACAATATGTGGTACCCTGCTTGATGAACACTTAGCAAGAATAATTGGGGTTATGATGCAGAACACTACCAAAGCCTGAGTTAGTAATCCCCAGTTGGGGGACAGGCACTTTGGTGACTTGTAATTCAGTCTCTACCCATGAAGTTGGCACACTAGTCATTTTCTCTTAAATATTTTCTCCTTTTGTGAACTGTGATTTGAATCCAGGTCCTTGTGCTTGCTAGGTGAATGCTCTATCATGGATAATACCTTAAGGTGTAGACGAGGTTGAAAATAGTAAGGGCGTTTTGTTTTGTTTTGTTTCGTTTCATTTCGTTTTTCAGTTTTTCATTTGTTTTTTGCATAGTAAGTACTAATCCCACTGCCAAAGTCAAGTTCAACTCTGTGTTATACACGATGTACTGTTATAGATATTTCTCTGTGTGTGCCTGTGCCTGTATATGCTCATCTGTCTATAAGCACTTATGCATGTCCATATGGATGCCAGAAGTTGATTTCAGCTACCTCGCTATACAACTTCCCCCTGTCCTCTTGTTTCTTGTTTAGAGAGATGGGTTTTCACACTGATCACGCGGAGCTTCCTAATTTGCTAAGTCGCACTGGTCAGTGAGTTCCAGGTCCTCTTCTCTTCTGTTCCTACACATACTATGCTAGGACAACAGGCACACTTCACTGTGAGGAGCTTTCTATATCGACAGTGTAAATCAGAACTCACTTTCCTTTGCTTACATGGTAACTACTTTCCAGACCAAGCCAGCCATCTGTCCAGCCTTTGTCCTTTAGACTCTGTCAGGTGTTCCAGGACTGCTGGATGCTTTCAGAACTTTAGCCTTCACTTCAGCTTCTCCTTTGCTGTCTAATCTCCCTCCTTTCTTCAATGTTTCCTGAAGCCTTTCTTTAAAACGCTATTTAGAAAAAATTTCCCTTTCTCTATGTCTTCCTCTCTTTCATCCCATCTCTCTTTTCCCAACAATAGCAATTCATTCCTTGTGAATTTTTGCTCCATTGCCTGATTTATTAGATAATTTTTTATATGCCTGATCTCTTTATCAAGATTGCTACCAAATTGAGGAAGGATTACACATCACTTCTTTAGACAGCCAAAAGACAAGATTTTGCTCAACCAATTTTTCCATGCTGTTGCAGTTTGTTTACTATTGCTGTGATGAAGCACCAAGCCCAGGAGCGAGCAAAGAGTCCAAAGATGATTGGCTTGCATTTCACAACCACAATCTGTCATGAAAGATGCTTCGGTCAGGAACTCAACAAATGAACCTGGAGATAGGAACTGAAGCCAGGGTCATGGAGGAATGCTGTTTTCTGACTTGCTCCTCATGCTTGCTTAGCCTGCTGTGTAAAACAACCCCAGAAACACCTACCTGCCCACGAGGCAAATTTTCAAATGGAGCATCCCTTTCCCACATGATTCTAGTATGTGTCCCACCGACAAGAACTAACCACTGGACATACAAAAAAAAAATTCTCTGTCTGACTCTTTTTTTCTCAAAACACACCAGTATGAATACAATCGGATTTGAGCTATATATGCCATATTATAATATGAACATCTAGATGGAAACTCTACCAATGGAGGACAGACCATTGCTTCTCTATTTCTTCCTCTGTCCTGACCTTAACGAAGTCCAGTATTCAAATTACTTTACAGTATCAGACTGTTCTCTGTCATAGTCCACAAATATACTTTAAAATAAATTGGCTCTAAATAAGAAGAAAAAGAGCGCACACCCTTGTAGGATAATAATCGTCTCATCATTAAGTATATGTCCCTTTGCATGTGTGTGTGAACAGGTGTGTTTGTGTGTGAACAGGCATGTTTGTGTGTGAACAGGCATGTTTGTGCATGTGTGAACAGGCATGTTTGTGTGTGAACAGGCATGCTTGTGTGTGAACAGGCATGTTTGTGCATGTGTGAACAGGCATGTTTGTGTGTGAACAGGCATGTTTGTGCATGTGTGAACAGGCATGTTTGTGTGTGAACAGGCATGTTTGTGTGTGAACAGGCATGTTTGTGCATGTGTGAACAGGCATGTTTGTGTGTGAACAGGCATGTTTGTGCATGTGTGAACAGGCATGTTTGTGCATGTGTGAACAGGCATGTTTGTGCATGTGCAGTAGGTACTTAGCTAATCCAGGTGTCAATTTGAAAGCCTGCATGCTTTGTGCAAGCAAGAGATTAGTTTTCATCTGCAGTATGTCCATAAGAGTCGACTGTGGTTGTACATGTGTGTGTGTGTGTGCTTTCTTTCAGTATCCTAGGGAAATCAAGAAACTGTAAAAACGGTAAAAGAAAAAAAAGACCAGTTGTTTGCTTTTCACACCTATAAACATGCTATTTCCACCTTTTGCTAGAAAATTGCTGACCATGAGATTATTAAATGCGTTGGTACTACTCGGGAACAATAAAGGATGCAGGCATAGTGCTCTGACAAAGATCTCTCTACTATAAAAGGCACCGAGAGTTTCTGGAGCTGCGAGGTACACAGGGTGACTTCAATATAGGAGCTTAGTTAGGTGTGACTCATTTTGTGACCTAAAGCTTACCTCACCTCCTCCCTCAAAGGCTCTACCATGGTACTAAGAAGGCTAATCTTCTATATGAATCCTTCAGCTTGGAAGAACAAATAAGAGATGATATCTCCAGTATTCTTTACTAGCCCTTGTCTGCTCATACACCAGTCCTCCCTAAAAGCAGTTCTGGGCATGGCTTGGCTTTCTGAGCCTATGCATGTTTCTGTCCCAATCTTTGTCTCCAGCTTGCTGATAAGAAAAACACCTGGGAGCTCTCTGAGTCTGGGGTGAGCTGGTTGATCACTCTAAGGAACCTGAACAAAGTGTTGGCTAGGAACCTTTTGTCAGCTGCGTCTGCTCACTCCGATCCTGGGGCTGGAGATTCTGGAGATTCTGGCTCTGACTAATCTCTTGTCATAGGTGTCATAGTAAAGTGACAGGATATGTTCCTGTTCCACCAGCGGAAATACCGTGATCAACCCCAGACTTTGGTTGCATGACACCACAGCTCCATGCTTCCTCTTCCAGTCACACTTTCAGGTGACACACACACTCAGTTGTGAGGGGTGCAGGTACAGTGGGGTTTGCAGGTGAGTGGCCTGAAAAAGAACATCAGCTCAGGTCCTCCATTTACATTCCAGGACCTCTCTCTTCAGACACTGGCAAGGAAATGTTACCTCACAGTGCTAATCCTAGATGCTGAAACGAAAAAACCAAAACAAACAAACAAAAACAACAACAACAAAAAAACCCAAAAAGCCCAAGACCCTCCTAGATCTCAGCCCTCAGCAGCGCCACCCTCTCGGGAGGGGGTCCACTCATCCCAATGAATTGGGACTTAAGACATACTGCATGAATGCCTTTCTTGGTCCATCTAAAGCAGGGGCTAGTAGCCATACACCCTAGGGGACAGTTGTTGCCCTGATCCACAGGGAAGTGTCAAAGCACTAAGGGTGTCAGGCCAGGCTGGGGTTAAGTCCTAGGACAGACACAGACCCTGCCACCCCAGCTCTGTAGGAACCAAAGGTCAATACTTCCCCAGTACTCAAGTCCCGTGCCTCTGAGGCTCGCCCTCTGCAGTACTCAGCAACCGGGCCACACCTGCGGGGTCGCAAAAGAGTCGGAGGCTGCAGGTGTCCAGGCTTCCCTGTTCCCTGTGAGCATGCACCATCCGCATAGCTAGAAAAGCCGGGGACTCCTGGGCTCGAACCCGTGGCTGGGGCTCCACTGCGGACGAATCCCGGGGCCGCGCGTGCCTGGCTCGCAAGGCGAGCGCGCGGAGGGATCCGCCGGGGCCGCGCCTCCCCGCCCCGTCCCGCCCCCGCCTCCTCCCGCCGGCTCCGCTGCCGCCGCGGCGGCCGCTGCTGCCGCCGCCGCCGCCGCCTGGATATAGTGCGGCAAGGCGCGGAGCTTGCAGTCACTTTGCGAGGAGGAGCGCGCGGCGGGCTGCGGGCGGCTGGGGCACCCGGGAGCGGCGGCGGGCTAGCAGAGGCGGCCGTGGCAGCGGAAGGTTCTCTCTCCCGGGCTGGACTTAATAACTTTGGAACTGTCCGCCGGTGTCACGTCCTGAACATGAGCCTCCTCCTCTCCTTCTACCTGCTCGGGTTGCTTGTCAGGAGCGGGCAAGGTAGGAGTGTGCGGCTTTCTTGCTTCACTTTCCCTCCCCCTCTCCACCCAACCCGGAGAGGCAAAGAGCGAGGCACCCGGGGCCACGAAACCGAGGCACCAAAGTTGCGGTGGTTCTTGAGGCGACTGTTGGGATTTTACCTCTTTCTTTACGCGGCCCCTCAAATTCTATCCGTGTGCTCGAAAGACCCCTTAAATAAGAGGAGACCGTGCGGGATTGGAGATAGGCATCGTCGGTGTAAAAGAGATCAGGGGAGGGAAAATTGCTCTAGTTTCTGGGATTTTTTTTTTTTTTTTTTTGGCTTATTCTCTCTTATTACCCGAAATTGGACGAGTGTGTTGGTGTGTATTCACAGTTAAATATCTGAGGTTGCGGAAGGGAAGGGCACGGTGATGTTTTACAGAACAGGCAAAAACTACCAGCATTAAAGTCGTTTATCAAAAATCTCTGTGGTGTGCAAGAAATTCAATTCTTGGAGATTCTTTTCTTCTTTCCCAACACCAATTTTTTTTTTTTTGGAGGGGGTGGGCTGTGAAGTGAACGTTTGATGGCTTATTTATGTTGGAAACTAACAGGGGCCATAGATGCTGTAAAACAGCAAATGGCTAAAACTAGGGTTGTGTTGCAGGCGTTCATTGTGACCCCCCCCCTCCTTTGAATATAGCATAATCTGAACACGATCTATCATTGGATTTGAATTACACCTGTAAGGGATTTGGAAGGTTGGGGAGCACTGGGAGTACTGGGGAGCTTTTTATTTATTTATTTTTTAATTTGGGTGGGGGAGAGAGAAAAAAAAAACGTGTTAGAATAACCCTAGGGACAATTGGTTGAAGCAATCTTTGCTAATCTGTATATAGATGATAGGCATTATGCATTTATCATTCTGACTTCCATAGTCTACGTTCACATAAAATATATTCACAATCATTTGAAACGTTTTGAACTGTCCAGACAAGTTTGGACATTTAATTGGGGGGAGACAAAATACCAAAATATGCACTGGTGGAAGTCTGAAAGGCAAAGGTAATATCCATGATTCTCCTATCACATGAAAGTGCAGGAATGCCATATTTTTTGTGCGGCATTTTCTGTGAAATTAATAAAATGCAAGATAAGTTAAAATATGTTCTCTAAATCCAATTCTAAGCATTTTTCCCCACCGCTTCTGCGTTGCTCATGTGGTCCAGCAGGGGGTGGTATAACTCCATTTTAAGCAAGAAATGCTTGTTTCTGCTCTTGCACCCACTGTCCTTCTATCATCCCTCAGTAGGGCTTGGCATTTTGGATGTAAAGACTTCCTTTCTCTGTCTTTCTCTGAAACTACTGTGTTAGCAAATGATGAACCGCGATGGGATGTAGATTTTTATGTTCTGAAGTACAAATTCACATGCTAGATACTGCTCTCATTTATAAAGTGCCTCTTTCTGCCATCCTAACAGAGGATGGGTAATATTTCAGTCTCAGAAAAAAAAATGCAGATAGATCCATCGGAAGCTCATATTAGTCTTGTTCATTAATCCATTCACCTCTCTTGCAAAGATCAGCATACCCTTGTTCACTACAAGATACAGAGCTGTCATTTTGTGGGTGGGTTGGGTTGGCAGTTGTGTTTAACTGTTCATTTATAACATGGGCAGGCAGTTCTGAATTCAAACAAGGCAGTCTGAAAAATCTAACTTAGATGCAATTGCAATTAGGAGAGTGTAGTGTGAAGTAATATGGGGGCAAGTTTGTGCCAATTGATGATTACACTGTGCGCTGACTGGAGGAAATCATCCCAGTTGTAGAGTCTGTGCATTTATCATCGCTGATGCCAAGTGTGCTGGAATTCAGGGAAAGGGGAAAGGTTGGAATGTTTAAGTAGCTAGGCATAAACAGTACACAAAGGCAGATACACTTTGGGTCTCTAGATGTAGCCTGTATTTGAAATTGTGATTTAGCTGATTTATAATCAGCACGCAGGGTGGTGAGAGAGGAGAACTGTGGCAAGGAAGCCTGCCTGCAGGGGAACCCATATTCCTCGTCAATGAAACAGGACAGACGGATGGCATCTTTGTAAAGAAGATCTCTCTGTCTCGTGCAGTGGCATGTCATGCAGACACCCTTAGTTGAGTATCCGGGGGAACTAGCTTTTCTGTGAACAAGCATGTAGTATCGCTGTGCCATGTGCTGTAAGGAAGTCAAAGACGCCTGGAAACAGAAATCCTTATCCTGGAGTCTAAATTTCGCTAGGCTGCTGTTTTCTTCTCTAATTACGGGTGCAGCCGCAAGTATCAGACACACACCATTGGGAGCTTTTTTATTTTTTTCTCTTTTTTAAATGAACCATGTGTAAGTCGCATTTCTGTTTGTTCTTTTTTTCTTTTCTTTCTTTTCTTTCTTTTCTTTCTTTCTGTCTTTCTTTCTTTCTTTTTTTTTTTTTTTTTTTTTTTTTTTAATGGAGCCATGAAAACCTACAAGACAGTGACCCTCAGGTTTGCCTTGGAAATACTAAAAGCTCAGATGGCTGATTTACGTTTCCAACAATATACTTGCAGGGGATTTTATGAAGCATGATTGAAGCTATTGCTTGAGAAAGTGGTGTGCAGTTTGACTGGGGAAAGGCAACGATGATGTATTCCCTTTTAAGTAGTCAAAACGTTTTGAACCACAACAGTAGAATGGAAGAAAATGGCTCAAGTGAAAAAAAAAAAAAAACCTAACTTAAGTGGATGCCAGTCCCATAATTAGCTAACAAGACCTATTAACTCCAGTCCTTACTTTCAGATCAGTGTTATTGTTCATGGAGATGAGAGATTTTTTTATTAAAAATTGAAATAGAAATATTCTTTTGAAAGCCTTCCATTTCCAATGAAAGATTAATATCTAAGGAAAGAAGGTTGTCAACTCTGAACTTAGTTGCCCATGGAAAGGAATTTATAATTACTTAACGTGTGCATTTATTTTTACCTTCTCTTTAAGACTCAGTTCCAGGCTCTGCTGTCATAAATCTCCAGTGAGTCTCTCATTAACAGGGCATGTGCTGTCTTTAAGTCTAATTCCCAGTCTGAAATAGGGATGGGCAGCTTCTGAAACTTTCCAGGTGTTTAAAAATCATTTTCGTCTCCTTTTAAGAACCATCTAATATGATTAATGCCAGTCTGTTACTGTGGTTCACACATGTAAAACAGAAATGCTGCTCCACTGAAACCCAGCAGGGTTATTCCATTCTCTTTAAAAACTGTGTCAACCATACATAGCATCCTTTAACCTAAAATGTGGGGGAGGGTTCTGTGAGAAGCCCACTCGGTGAGCGAATCTGGACATCTGCTTATATTTGATTTTTCCTAGGCAAATGCTAATAATTGTGCATTGGAGAGGTCTGTACCTTCTGAAGAAAGAGCAGGCATGTGGATGCCTACGAGCCAAATCCACAAATGCCCACTATGTATAGGCTATGACATATAGCCTCTCTTGAACCCTTTCTCTGTCCACCCTGATCTAATTCTTTGCCTGCATTCTCTTTCTGTGACGTTTCTATTGAACTAACTGAATGTCCATCTAACTTAGGGAATATAGGCTCTATAAATTAATATTTCTTTTGTCAGTGAACAGCTCAGAGGATTCCCTCCCCGGCTTGATGCCTGCTGTTCTCTCTTTCATTTCTCAAGCTGACTCTGAGCCCAGTGAGCAGTAGGCACAGGTGGACGGTCCCTAGTGTCTGATGAGTTTCTTCCTTGGCACAGGGGACTGAAGTTCACTAGGACGTAATATCTTACAGGAGAAGCAATTAAGGGAACAAAAGAACTCCATTCAGTAAAGGGAAAAGGTCAAGCTTCGAGTAATTTTGTAAATAACATGGCCTTCTTTCACAAATGGGCTGGTTTGCTGTGAGACAGAGAAAGGTGCTGTGCAGTCTGAAGCCAGGAACCAGGCTCAACTGTGGAGTTTGTTTTTCACAGGCAAGAGCTGAAGGGCTGGGTAGAATGTTGGGAAGTCTCTAGATCTGGTCCTGCTGCTTCTGCTGGCATCTGACATTGGGGAACTCATTTTAGCTTGCCTCTTTTTAAGGATCATTGTCTGAATCAGTGCACCTCTGATCGTGTAGAGAAAAGTGTTCCGCTAGGAGGTGAGAGCATCTGTTAAGCACTCGCCTTGTTATTACTGCCATTTCCTTATTTTTACGTATTATGTCATTAATATGTCTCTGGGTATATGGAAAGTCATTCAAACAACATTAGTGGTCTTATAAAGGAAAGACACATGATTTTCTGGTTTTGCTAAATTCAGAAAATTCTGAGTTTCTTGCATCTTCATATCCTGCCAATTACAGGGAGGCTAAGAGTATTTAAAAGATTATCAATTAGTTTTAATTTTTCAAATTACATGGTAAAGGAACCCATTAAGAAGCAACTGGCCCTTTTATTAAAAGTAACATTCTGCCATTTAACAGAGTTGAGCTGCCATTAATCGTTCAGCAAACACATGTACTTCTCCGGTGCTACCCATTTACATATTTTAATGGTTCTTCACTGTTTTAAATTAGAATGGTCCTACTACTAAATAGATGACAGCATTTTTCTTAGGCACACACATTTACAGCGCCTCTATCAATTAATCAAGAACCACTAGTTATGTTAGAGGGCTCTGATGTCATGATCATAGACACTTCTAGATGAAAATGATTAAGAGGGGTGCTAAAGAATTTTAAGAATCTTTGTCACCATAGATATGACAAGATATCTTTGAAGGTCTTTGGGTTGATCATAGGGTTTTGGTTTTGCACTATTAAATTATTTTACAGGGAAAGAACTAGTCATTGCCTCTGAGAGCATAATGCCCGGGTGACCAAGGGTCCCTTGACCTTGAAGAAGCAACTGAAATTCACAGAACACCTATTTGCTCATTGAAAATTTGGTACATATGCAGCTAGAGTCAAGAGCTCCGGGGTACTGGTTAGTTCATAATGTTGTTCCACCTATAGGGTTGCAGATCCCTTTAGCTCCTTGGGTACTTTCTCCAGCTCCTCCATTGGGGGCCCTGTGATCCATCCAATAGCTGACTGTGAGCTCTTGACTCTAGCTGCATATGTATCAAAAGATGGCCTAGTCGGCCATCACTGGAAAGAGAGGCCCATTGGACTTGCAAACTTTATATGCCCCAGTACAGGGGAATGCCAGGGCCAAAAAGTGGGAGTGGGTGGGTAAGGGAGTGGGGGGGGGTATGGGGGACTTTTGGGATAGCATTGGAAATGTAAATGAGGAAAATACCTAATAAAAATATTTAAAAAAAAAGAAAACTTGGACATTAACATATGCCAGTGCTTGACCTAGATGCTCAGCCACTAAAGGTTGTTGTGATAGTGATATCTGTAAAATATTGAACATATTGCACATGGTGTTGTTTATCATATTCAACAATCACCATACAGATAAAATGTAATAATGTATAGAATTGTATCACTTATTCATTTGCACAAAATCATAAAATTTCCTTTGTAATTAGAAATATTTTATATGGTTAGAGACTCTAATCCACTGAAGAATGGAACTCTCCCATCATTGAATCCATTAATTATGATTTATTTATTTATATATTCATTGTTCCAGACACCTTATTAGACAAACGTATTAGAATTTTTTTTAATGAACAACCGTGTGAGGTTCCACTTAAGCTCAAAAGACACATGTATTACTTTTCAATTTGCAAGATGGTGTTGGTAAAATGTCTTGCACTTATAAGTTACACTGGAGTGTTAGGGTAGGCACATATTAGGATAAGTGAACTTAGAGGATATCAGATAGAAAAGCAAATGGGTAATTACCAGAGATCTAATTAGTCCACATGCTTAACTCACTTCAGGCAACAGCAAACTTTTACGCAGATTTAAAAATTTAGAGAGTGTGAGAGCCAGTAAATTAACAGAAGTAACAGTTTCAGAATAGTCCTTGAATTCACAGCCCTGTGGCTGCCGGCACAAGGCCTGAACAAGATCAGGGCAACAGTAGTTCTGACAAGAATGTCTGAGAGACTCATCAACCCTGACATGTAACTGAGATGCTATGGACAGTTGATGATATCCCGGAGAGGGAGAGCCAGGTTTATTTAAGCATGTGGCAATCATTAAGCCATATGTGCCCTTGACAGTACCCCCTCACTCAAAAGCATATTGAATACAAATTGATATCAATGGCTTGTTTGTTAAGTTAAAAAAAATGGAGACAGGTAAAAAGTTGGAAATGTGAAAATGCGGTCATGAGGGTATGGCTCAGTTTATACTGTGTGTGCTTCCTACTTATGAGACACTTGGTCTGATTCCCAACACTTCAAAAGGCAGGCATCAATCTTACACACCATCAACAACCGCAATATCAGCAAAAACAACAACAAGAGCACACAAACACATACAACTCACAAGCATGCACAGGGAAACATTGACAAGCCTTGGATGGTATATAAAGGGAGTACCTGCTAACTATATTCTTGATTGAGGTTGTTGTAGTCACGCTGTAACTCAAATTTATCAAGACTCTATGGAGATTTTTGTCCTTTTATATTATTATTGATTAAAAATTACAATACAGAGCAATAATCTAATTACTCATATCCATTGTGATCAGTCATTATTTGGAATTAAGTACTTAAACGTTACTTCTATCTCATGGCATTTAAAAAATAAAGTTTGTTGTTTTGTAGAAAATATCTTTATGTGTGTGGATTGAAAGAGAATGATAATCCATATTGGTAGTTGAGGAAATAAAAGAATATAGGTTGAAAAAATCAGATTCATGTGAGAAAGCAATAAACTTTCCAGCAAAATGATATGAAATGGCAGAAGATATCAAGATATCATATGATTGATTGTTCCACAGTCCTAGAGACTCCTTGGCATTCATCCTGTATCTTAATGAAAATTCATTGACTCTTCATGGTGAGGCTCAGCTGTGACATACTCTACTATCTCCTGTTTCTTTCCCTTTCTCATGGTAACAGAAGGCAAAGAAACTATAAATATCAAGTTTGAAACTGGGAGATCATTACTTGAACATAAAATACAGCTAAAGCCAAGCCTATATTCATGAACCTGCATTTTACCTCAGTAGAGCAGAGAGCTTCACCATACCTAGAGGAAATGAAGGCAATGATAGAGGAGATGAAACAACACAACCCAATTTTAGGAAAGGATGCAGTTGTGTCAACCACAGGAATAACCCAGTTCAAAATATCAAGTTGGAAGATTTATTCAGTTGTCTAATCTATTGGATGGTTTGGAAAGATCAGTCATGGCATCCATGGTAGGATATTGGAGCAAGACTAAGTTTGATAGGTAGACCTTTGGGGCCTGCCTATTGAAAAGGAAAGTGACTTGATAAAGATGTTTGTAAAACTGCTGACCAGATACAGATGGATGAAGAGGGAATCAGTGGATATACATATGATTCTCTGAAAGTAATGGATCTTTTATCAAATTTTATATGCACTTTTTGAGATGAGCTTCCATATTTCATAGATCTGTCTGTCCTAAAACTTGTTATGTAGACTATGCTTGGCCCTGAACTTTCAGAGGTCACTGCCCTCTCTGCCTTCAAAATGCTGAAATCAAAGTCATGAACCACCTGGCCTGGCTGCAAACATAAATCTTTCATACAAGTTTAATTTGAAAGACTGAGGATAACATTTGAAATGTAAATAAATAAAATATCCAATACAAATAAAGAAGGGAGAAGGGAGTACTTAAAATACTGAACTTATCAGACAGAAAGAATGATAATATTTCAATAACAATAATGCAATGCAATAAAATAATATTTGTGGCAATTTCGATTTTTTTCATGATTATCTCTTTAAAAGTATTATTCAGGCACCTAGTTAAAAATTCCAATGACATTTTTTTAAAAGGAATGATTTTATTTTTCCTCTCAAAGTTATTACTTACCTTTGCTTATTATCTACTTTTATCTTGCTATTGTGTCAGAATTTGTATTTTAATTAATGTTTAGCATATGTTTAACACACATACACATATGGTATTTGGGGAAAGTTTTCAAACTTTGCGATGATTTCAGAATTTCCACTTAAATAATTTTCTCCTCTTGTCCATAGCTTTAAAAGCTATTCTTGGGAGAATAGAACAAAAGAAAAAAAAATACATAACAGAGGACTGGCAGAGAGAGTGGAGTTGATTAAAGGGCAGTATAGGTGTGTATGTGTAAATGTCACAGGAAAACCTAGATGACCCTTGTAATTAGTATGTGTGAATAATTATAACTGTGGAACACTGTGTCTGAACAAAATGGCCTAGCTGGAAAAGTGATGGATGTGCATGTCTAGAGAAGATTCACACCCACATAAAAACCTGAACACAGTTGTATGCAGTTGGCATCTCTGTAGGGTTGCGAGGTCAGGTGTAGCCTCTGAGTACCAACCCTCGCCAGCTTAGCCAAAATCAGGAGTCTACAGGTTCACTGAGGTGCTCGTAGAAAAAAAAAAGAATAAATAAGTGGAGATAGCCACTCAATCTAGATCATTGTATCACATATAACATTGTATATCCATGTGCCTATACATTTATGCACAAACATACACATGAATAGGTATGTACACATACTTGACATCACAGTCACAAACACTAATATATATAGTTGTAGAAAACTAAGACCTCATATGGCACACAAAGACTTTAGGCACTGTGCACACCCAACTGAAAATGTTTCCATTAGTGTCCAAGGGAAATTAAAGGGAATAATATTTTGAGTGCCAATTTTATGCTGTGTAACTGTGGTGAGCAGTTGACTCATTACCTCATTTATTCCTGATTAAGTCATATTTCATAGATGATGTACCTGCGATTGAGAGTGACTGATTTGTGTAGAGCTTTTAAGTGTGTTCTCTGGACTGCCTTCCCAAATTTATAGTCAATGGTCATTAAACACATTCAAGCTGTATTTCAGTGCTTCTGTTCCAGTATGTATATCTTGACACATCTATCCTTACTCACTGAAGGTAAATAGTGAAATGATCCACCATGGCGAAGGAAAGGTGTTGATTGATGGAGTCTTTTCTCCAGCTCTTTAGTTTTTAAATGGCCAAGAGCAAACTTTCTTGTAAACACAAAAACTGCAGCAATGCCTGAAGACAAAATCAAACGAAGAAAATCCACTGATGCACCTTCTTCCACTGTAAGTGTTGGCTTGTGTTGGGGATCTAGGAAACTATTACCACTAACATTTATCTCTGCTAAGGTAAAATGGCTACTGAAGGACCGTTGAAATCACATTGCCTTGGGCAAAATTCTGTTTATTTACTTTATTCTTTGCATTTTTTTAAAAAAAAGTTTCACTTCCTGATGAATGCTCTCCATGCCTTGAATCTTGACTCAAATATCTGCAGAAACTGGGTACAAATACCAGTAGAAATTACACTAATATAGCTTGTAGTTAACACTGTTATGTAAATCACATTCCCTATCTAATGTCATCATTATGATTGTGTGCTCTTGTTATGGCTAGGCCACAGATCTCTGAGAGTTTTGAATGTTTTTCCTCTTATTGTATTTTCATAAGATTTGACATTATAATTTCTTATTTTTATAATACCAAGGTGTCTTGGGATTGAGGATGTGCAATTATAATATCAAAGGCACATCTCTACATGCCAACTGTACAGATGAGATTTTCTTAAGACACATCATATTATGTTGATAGGTTTCCTGCACCGACATAAGTACACCTACATATTGTTTTATGAGAGACCTGGAGAGGGGGAGGGGGAGAGGTAGGGGGAGGGGGAGGGGGAGGGGGAGCACATGAGTATGTGCATGGGCATGCATGCATGTGTGATTGTGCATGTGTGAGTTTGAGGTGAGGCTGGGTATTGAAACTAATCCTGGGGCACTCCAAGGAAGCATCCCACCTTAGAGGAGCTGTCATCTTCATCCCCTTTAAAGTGAAGCGCCCTGTCCTTTATAGGAAAATGTGTACTATTTTTAGTACAGAACAATCTTATCATTTTTACATTTCCAGTTTTTACTCATATATAGATTTCTGTAGATTAAAGTACTGAGCATACTACCCACGCAGAACAATTTCATTTTTGCCTTTGAACAGCAAAATCACAACTTTGTGTTCTGCATACATCACTACATGCAAGGAGCATGAACAAAGAGGGTGGTACAAATGCCTTCTTACACAACACTTCATTCTTTGTTGTGTATGAGAAGCATGTGAAGAGCGGGACATATAAAGATTGTAAGAAACAGCCTTTTTTTAGAAATACCTTCTAGTATTTGAAAGCTGTTACCTTCCTTTCTATAAATTCATACATACTGAAATTAAGCAACGTGTCAACTCTTTGAAACGGGAGTTTTTCTCATACCCAATCACAAAATAATATATATTGTATATACATATATAAATGCATATATATGTATATATGAATATATGTATATGTAAACTCGTGTGTGCTTATAACAATATATATATATATATATATATATATATATATATATATATATACCATATATATATACATATATATCAGGTACAAGATTCTAAATATCAATCACTGAAAGTTAAATAAAACTCAGCATATTTAAATGTATGGCGTGTGCACTATGAGACATACAACGAAACAAGAGACTCTACAGTCAATGTTAATTTACCAATTTCAAGAGCAACAGTTACCCTGAAAATTAGTGTGACCAAATTAGAATGAAGTACACAGTATCTTAAAGACATAAAGCTCCTTATTCTAAAAGAAATACTTAAAATTTATATGGATATTTCACCTTATATAGTCCACAGCTTTTAAATATATTTCTGCCTTTACCTCAATGTTTGTTTGGACACTGTGAATTAGGGAGTTGTTTAAATAATGTCTCATTGTGTGCACATTTGTGTTCTGTGGTCTTTACCTTTGGGCTGATTCTCTGGATGCTAGGGATGCTAATTAGCACTCAACTCCTCATCCCATCTATTATGAGCATTGAACTCAGAACAGTTATTCTTACATTTTATGTGTTTTCTATACCACTCTTTGCTAGAATTTCTTGTGTGCTGGGATGTAAGCTGAAGACATTTGCCCTGAATTCCTGGATTTAAAATTTGTGCCTGTGTGGCTTGTTCATTTCATACTGTTTAAAAAAACCATTTAATGCTCAGAATTTTACATTTCTTTATCACTTAGCTTTAACCCCATACCACTGAGGATATCATTCATTCTTCTATCATGTGTCAAGTAATTACTACCTACTTGTTACTCCTCAAAATTGCAATGTTCTTAAATTCAGCTCAACAGATATTTCACATTTCATCACTGTCTTCTCTGCGAATACCACAAATGCAAGCAAGCCTTCCAATACTGGCTTCCCTTCCTATAGAGACTTCATTGTAAATCAGTATGTGTTTTCTTGGAAAAACAATGTATGTTTACCAAATAAATACTGAGTGAATATTTACATCTTAACTAGAACAGAGCAAACCAAAGTGTCAGGTTTATTTTAAAATATATTTGATCCTGGGTTCGGGTAATGGTTAAGTTGGTTAGGAATGTATTTGTTGGCCTAGGCACTTATTTCAAGTGTTTTGTATATATTGGGACCATGAATGTGACAAACCATGTTCTTCCCATAAATTAGGAGTCATTATTTAATTTATAAGGAGTAGCATGGTTGCCCTACTTTACCGCTGACCTTACTTCCTCACAGAAAAGTAATTTGACTGTCAATGAAAAGTTCATTAATTCTAAAAAAGTTAACATTTAAAACCCTATATATGTAAACCACTGGAGATATTAATGGAGTTTAGACTCCAGACCTGTCTTTGTCTCTCTTTGTCTCTCTGACTCCCTAATATCTTTCTAAAATACATACATATAGGAATCTATGTACCTATAGAAATGAAATACAAAAGAAATGAAAAATAATCTAAGACAATAGATTTAATTTGCAATACTACAATAAACACAAATATTGTCACCAAGATATGTCTAATATGTCAATGGAGCCACTCCTTAAAATTAACACAATCTTGGAAGATGATTAAGCATTGCTCATGTATTCAATGGTCATGGCAAAGCTATTCTAAATTGTACCTATAGGAAAAAAAGAGAAAAAATACAGTTAAATTTTTACCCTGTTTTTTTTTTTTCTAGGCTCTTTGATTATTTTAATGAAGTTAATTTATCATCTGAAATCCTCTTTTGCCTGGTAGCCACCTTTATTTTACCCCTCTTTGATGACTTTCTGAAGGCATTTTCAAGGACTACCTCCAGAGATGAAAGCATTGAACTGTACAAAGTGCATTTTGCAATACCTCAGAGTACCTTACAGAACAACCATTTGTCTGCTCACTCGTTCTTTCTCATGAACCTTCTGGGGGTATTTTTTCTTTTAACTTCAAATACAACTCTCAATTAGTGATTAAGTAGTCGTGCTGATTCACCCATTTCACTCTCATTTCTTCCTCAGATCGTACCTAATTCATAATCATGGCAATTGTTAATCTAGATGAGTCATTTCATTTCAAAGCCCCCTCAAAGGTCGAACGGGAACACATCCAACATCTCCAGGGATGGGAGATGGCTTGTGCTTTAAAAATCAAAACTCAAGAACGTATCCAATGACTTCATGTCCCCTTCCCTGGCTTATGCATGCCTTAATTGCCCTATCCAAAATGGTTATTAAGTGTCCAACTTCAGTATCCTACTTTCTTTATTACAAGATGGAATGGAACAGAATTCTGAGCATTATGCAGCCCTCCAAGAGGCTACTGTAAATCTTGCATTGTAGTGAAATATTTTATCAAAAATGTTCTTCTTAGCAGCTGGTAATGAACGACTTCTTTGGGCAGAATATACCTCATTTAAGCTAGGACAATTGAAGTAGTAAACTATGGCATATGAACGGAAATAAGCATTTATGATTTGTCATCTTCTTCTTACGTCTTCCTATTCAGCTGTCTTTTACCTGCCCCACCCCGCCTCCGATTGGAATCCTCCATTTTTCAAATGATGCATATGGATGTCACTGTGTGCCAGGAGAAGTTTAGTTTTTAAAAATACTAATTAAGAGCACCCAACATATCTCTTCTCCAAGCAGAGTACATTCAGGGAGCTGGAGTTGAAAGAAAAGTGAATACTTAGAGAAAAAAACAGTTTTGTTTTGAGGAACAAAGAAAAAATGTAAGTACTAATAGAAAAATTTGTTCACCCCCTAGAAGAGGATGGAATGTGGGTGACTGCTCACACAAACTTTGATCTGGCACCATTACCTGCACGGATGTGTATAGGAAATGTCCAGAAAAACACAGAATGACTAGACACTTCATTGCTTTCTCTGTGAACACAATATTTATAAAAATTTGTTGAACTAATTAAATGAAGGAGAATAACTCTAATAACTCCCCAGCATATTTTCCTATGCATTAGTTTACTTTTTTATTATTAGTCATTTTATTTATTTACATTTCAAGTGCTATCCCTCTTCTGGGTCTCCCCTCTGCAAACCCCCCACCTCTATCCCTGTTCCCTTTGCCTGTAAGAGGGTGCTCACCCACCCACTCACCAACTCCTGTCTCACCACTGTAGCATATCCCTTCTCTGGGGCATCAAGCCTCCACGGGACCAAGCACCTCCCCTCTCACTGATGCCAGCCAGATAAGGCAGTCCTCTGCTACATATGTAGCAGGAGCCATGGACTGGCCCATTTCTTCACTTTCATTAGTGATTTAGTCCCTGGGAGCTCTTACTTAGGGGTCCAATTAACTGATACTGTTGTTCTTCCTATGGGGTTGTAATCCCCTTCAGGTCCTTCAGCCCATTCCTTAATTCTTATTTTTTATTATTCAATCTTGTGCAGGGGTTTTTAACAAGTGATAAACTGCATTACATAGAATGGGATGTAGCATATGTTAGGATGGAGAATGGTTGTTCCACTTACTCAAGATTATCTTGTAAAGAAGTAGTCTGTCTCTGATCAGTCTGAGCAAGTCCCAGAAACGGCTGTACTTTCTGGTTCTTTCCTTACTTTCCAAACATGTTTTTTCAGTTCCAACCCTAGAAAGGTAACAGCGACAAAATCACGTGTAGTTGTAGAGGACAAAGTGGTGTTTTGATGTACTGTGATATTATTACTCAAGCAAATAAAATATTTTAATAATTATCTTTTTGTGCTGAGAACATGTAGGGTATGATTTCTTAAAAACTTTGAAGTGTGTCACGTGGTATTATTAGCCATAGTAAGAATTCTACACAGCAATTTCTAGCAATTGTTTAAATTATCTTAATGTAACTGTACACTTTTAATCCAGCATCTTCCTCATGCCCCTCCCTTATCTTCTGCCAACTAGCATTCTAGTGTTTGCTTTCCTGAGTTTAATACTAACTTTTGCAGGAAACTGTAATAATATTTGCCTTTCTATGCTTGGATAATTTTATATATTGAGATGTTCTATAGGTCCATTTAAATTTCTTCATATAATAGTATTTCTTTTTTTAAAAATTTGAGCTTATTAGTATTATATTTTGTGTGCATGTCTCATACAATTTAGCCAAATGTCCTTGGGTATAGAGTCGGCACTGTAAACAGTGATACAGTGAACCTGGTAGGCAGGTGCTTCTGTGAGATACAGATTTCATTCCGTTCCATTATATTTCAAAAAAGAACCACTGGATCATGTGAGCCTAAACCATAAGCAAGGCAGCAAGAGTAGATAAACAGAGTTCTGTGAAACAAAACAAAAGTCAAATATCAGCACCAACAAAGTCAATCAATCATCAGCAAAATTGTTATCAACCTAAAACCTGAGGGGAGCACTGACAAAATAGACTTCTGCTAAGTGATAACATATTAAATATACAATTAAAGGATTTTGAATGAATAAAAAGCAACACAGGAAAAAGAAAACAAAGAAAGAAAGGGAGAGAGAAGTGGCATAGTTTAAAATGGGCTGAAATTATTAAAGTGCTAATTAAAGGTAATGGGGCAAAGGGCTGACATTATACTTCCCTATACATGACCAAGAAGTAGATGTAAACAATCTCAATATTATTGTTCAGCAGGGATTAAATTAAAAAAAATGCTTTGATATAATAAAGCTTTGTGGTAGATAGAATGCAGTTTACAAAAAAAAAATAATCAGAGTGTCAATAAAGACAGATTGAGCAGGCATCCATAGCTGGGAGGAATGTGAACTACTACTGACATTACCAATCACAGCACAAAGGTGCTTTAAAAGTACAAACAAATAGATCCATATTTGTTTTTTGTTTTTTTTTTTCCGGTTGGGTGACTTGGGTTTGGTGACTGTTCATTGGGTAAACAAGGACATATTTTAATGACTTACAAAGGGAATTTTGATGGAGGATCAATCACATTTTCTGATAGTAGAGTGTGTTTTATGGTATCTTTAATGTGGGAGAGCCAAGTGAGTAGGTTACTAGTGTAATTCATTAAGGACTATGCCATATAAATATTTAAATATGTTACTTATTCGAATGGCTTTTCTTATGGTGAAACACTGGAACTATTAATAATTAAACAGGTCATCATCGTGTGGTTGACTTAGAGAATACCTTCATAATGAAATAACATCAGTTTGAGGATGCTTTTAGGAGCAAGTAAAAGGAGCACTATTAAGAATGCATAAAAGAAGGAGTCTACTCTTGCTTTAATAGGCCATATAGAGAGGCAGTTTGCACTGCACATTTCTGCTTAGAGTTTGAACTTTTTCTCTTCATGGAACACTTAGCTCCAGTACTACATGGCATTGTATGCAGTCATTCTCAAATGGAAAGTGATGATGAGCTTTCAGAGGTATGAATAGCTATGTACGCTGTGCTGTGGATTCACCTCTCTTCTCATTGGTAGAACCACTTCATATGATTAGCCACACGTGAATCAGAATTGAGGAGAAATACATTACTATAATAACTCCTGATTGAAATTAATATTTCCTGTTAATGACAAGGAATCTTGCCTTACTTGAAGCTGAGAAATGACCACCTAGTATGAAAGAATGAAGAGGTCAAATAAGTGTGAAATTGGATGTCAAATGTGTTGTCTAACATGTTGTTTTAGAGGGTATTTTGTAAAAAAAAAAAAAGTTAAAACAGTTTCTGTTAAAAATTATTGTATGTTTTATTTATTTACATTTCAAATGTTATCCCTTTTCCCAGTTTCCCCTCCAGAAACCCCCTATCCCATCCCCCTCCTCCTGTTTTTATGAGGGTGTTCTACCACCCTTCACAGGACCAAGGGCCTCTCCTCCCATTGATGCCTCTGCTACATATGCAGCTGGAGCCATGGGTCCCTCAGTTTCTAAGACCAACATTTACAAAGTACTTGCAGTGTTTATGAGCTCTGTGTGTGTGACCTTATATTATTCTCCAAATATAGTTTGGATGTGTACTCTGCTTTACACATGAGTAAACAAAGATTTTGAGGTCAATCGACTCAACAACTCCTGAAGGTGCTTGCTATCCAAGCTGAAATTGAACCTTAGATGGTTAGCAGAATGTTGCCCTCTTGGTGCTGAGTTGCCAGGGGAATAGATGGTTGATACTGCAAATGGGTTTTACCTTGTTGAGTTTAAGTCTTAAGCAAGGAATTGTTTTCTATGTAAGTCAGTCAATACTCACTTAATCAAGCTATTAGCATGAACTTACTGAAAACATATATCTGTATGTAGCTTTCAAAAACTAGTAACTGAACTAAGTAAGAGATATAATTTGAATTTTTCTTAGGTGATGCAGTGAGAAGTGGCTAAATTTTTATGTGAATGTAGGATTGCTTTTACTTCGAAGAGTTGAGGCTCTTCTAACATTTGACTCCAGTCAACGCAAAACCATACAAGAATAGTTCTCGAATAATTACACTGTATGAACTCAACGAGCACTTCAGAACATGGAGACGTAAAGGGAGCTAAAATATTTGAAACAGATATTTATCATCATTATTTTATATCATTCCTGACAGGAAGACTCAATAAAAAAAACTGAGTTAAATTATTTACTTAATTTTAAATATGCAATAGTTGAATAAATGACAGACTTGGGAACCTAAGTGTTCTTCATAGGAAAAGCTAAAACTAAAAATTAGTATTGATTTTAAAACTGACTGTTAAGATAGGGAAAATATTGAGATGTGTATAAGCATGTGAACACACTGATCAAATTTCTAATTTAATGTTTAGATAGGGATGTGAGCTGGATCAGCTCCTCATGTTCTTCACAGGATATTTATTTAAGATATATATGTATGCATGTACGTACATATATATATATATATATATATATATATATATATATATATGGTTTTCTCCCTATAACAGATCAGCAAACTAAAGGGTAATCAAAGTTAATGCTGAGGCGGTGGTGCACAGAAGCACATGCACTGTGATTTTCTTCTCATATATCTATTCAGGTTATTTCTGTGATGGGTATTCTTCACCAACCCCATATTTTCCAAGTAACCAACTATGATAAGTTTTGTATAAAATACATATTATTTTATATAAAAATATATGTTTGAATAGGTGTGGTTGTAAATTTGTTGAGGTATAAATGTACGGGCATATGTATTATTTGTAAATATAGCTATGCACATATTATGTGTATAACTTTGAATATTGTCATTCAGTACCATGTAAACTATTTGCTGGTTTATTTCATTTCAAAGTGAATTTCTGATATATTTAACATCTAAGAAGAAACTATATTTCAGTATAGTTATACTTCACACTTTCTGCAGCTGTAACCTAGTTAGACAATGTTTACGTCTTCAAGATTACACGACAATATGACTTATTTGTGTTTCCTGAGATGAGCAATTGAACAGCTCTACTACCTTATTTATAAAAGAAACTTCAGGCATGTAACTGTTCATAATTAATGATATTTTCTAGCCAAAACCTACTGTGTGAATATAAATAAATTCAGCATTGCAGCACCAGTGCTCTGATTTCAGCTTAAGGACTAAGATCGAACTATGTGCACAAACGTGAACCCTTCATTTCATTTCCCTCACTTGTCATTGTAGAGATGAAGGCAGCTACATCATGGACATAATCTCTCATCCTTTTCATTGCTGTGTTCAATGGGTACCACATCCTCTCTCAAGGCTGATGAAAAATCACGTTTCTCATTTTTGTGGTATCATCACAAGGATGAATTCATGATACTGGAGCTATGCATTCTTTGCTATCACAATGTGGCTCCTTGGGTCTCCTCTGGGAATTTCTAAACAGATAATCTGCTTCTGTTTCTGATGACACAAATCAAATTTATTTGCATAAAGGGCTTCTGTAAGTTCTGTTGATGATGTTTATTATACAAACCATTCCTAATTTTTTGCAAGCATACAAGACAAATAAGTGGATTTGCATCAAGGAATGTTCACATTGGGTAGCTCCTATCAGCTTTGTCATTGTGTGGTTATAGTTTCATGGAAATTAAGGGATTTTATAGAGGAGTTTTCCTTTGTCAGCAGCGTTGAACAGCCCCTCTCTTTTTCATCTCTCTCTCTCTCTTTTTTTTATTACTTTTGAGCAGCCTCTTTTAAAACTACTTCTTTGATTTTCAGTTTACTCTTCATGGTATTGTCAGAGCAAGCGGTCATATTTTTTTTTTCTAAAATGTTCAGTATTCACATCATGTAGCCGACCACTGAAGCATTCTGGCTCAGTGGTTGATACCAAACTGACTCAGGTCTTCACACGACACTTCCAGACACCAAGGACAGTGACTGTTTAGTGTCATTCTGAGACATTTTTCAGTGCACAAGTTTATCTGTATATGTGTGTGCATGTGTGATTTTGTGTTCGTATATGTATGTGTATGCAAGCACCTGCATCTGTATATGTTTGTGCATATATATATATATATATATATATATATATATATATATATATATATATGTGTATGTGTGTGTGTGTGTGTGTGTGTATGCATGCATGTGGATGTGAGTGTATGAGAGTGTGTGTATCTATGTGTATGTGTGTGCAAGTGTGTGCATGTGTATATGTGTATGCATATGCCTGAGTGTGAGTGTGTTTATACATATGTATGCGTGTGTGTATATATGTATGTATATGTGTGTCTATGTGTGCATGTGCATTTGAGTGTATGTTAGTGTATGTGTGTTTGTGTATGTTTGTGTGTGTGCATATGTTAGATATTTAATTCTGTTATGAAAATAGTGGCTTCTTCAAATGTGACTATTTTATTTCCAATTCTGTTACATGCTCATGAATCTTAGATTTCTTTTCATATTAATATTCCTAATATATTTTCTTCTTTATTTAAAAGTCCGATATTTTGTAATTATACTTGCATTTTTTGCCATGAAAATGCCTTTTGACTCTCAATATTTTTCTAAACCTGTGGCAGAGGCTGCATAGTAGTAAAAGGAAACAATGGAAGTTTGGCAGCTTCACATTCACATCCTGGTCATCCAATTTCTCTCCCGCTTCTTCCTTCCCTCTCCCTCTCCTCCCAGATCTCCCTCTCCTTGAATTCATGAGCTGGCAATCTTTTCACTTCAGCCTCCAAGGAGCTAGGATTACAAGCATAATCCTCAGCGCTTGGTTTACCTGGGGTCTTCTAGAAGCTTATCTTTGTTGCTTTTTTTTTTCCTGTACCTTTCTCCATCCTTAACTTCTATGTAGATAGTGATGCTTCCTGGGCTTTGGTAGAGTCCATACTCTGGCATTCTGCATGATCTCATTTCACAGCATAATCCAGACACAGTGATTTCCACTTTAACTCCAAATGAATCCTCCTTCCCAACCCAGCTACTGCTGCCACACAGTAGCCATGGTACCTGTATTTTCTGCTTCAAAATACTCCTGACTCATCTACCAGTCTTTTTATATAAGAATTAAATGCTAATGGAATTATAAAAGTATATAGGTGCATGACTGAGGTAGGTTCTCTGTGGGAAAGATTTTTTTTTCTCTTTAGTAGGCTCTGAGCTTTCTATAATCATGGGTGAAAAGCAGACAAAAGTCTAGGTTTTCTTCAGATTATTCAATGATAACTGTCATCAAGCTCTGGTTACAGGGAAGGTTAGTAGGTTGTCACTGGAGGGCCTTAAGGTGCAAGAAAAGTCAATGATCTGCCAAGAAGCATGTAACTCCATAAAATCTAAGACTGTATGTGAGAAGTAGAAAAAAGAATGGTGGAGAAAATTCAAGTAGCTACATATTTTTGCCAAAATTATACCAAATTCTGAGTTTTCTAAGGAAAGACAATCAAGTGGGCTTATGATTTTTATTTTCAAGGGATAGAAATAATACTATCAATTTTTAATACACAGGAAAGTAATTTATCATGTTATTCCTCATGTAAGATAATGATGGTCAGTTTCTTAGAAGACAGCTCCCATACTGGTTTTAGCAATAAATCTCAGAAACCACATATGACATATTTTCCTCACCTAACTATGCTTATAAAATGCATGGAACAAATAACAAATTTTATTTGTCTAGGATATGATTTACTCAAATGCAATAATGTGCAATATATGGCAGACACAAAGACTAACATTTATTGTTTAGTTTGTATATGTTGACCATGTTAGTGGTAAGGAATGTGTTAAAATATGAAATGATGGATAATTTTGGAAAGATTAGAATTTCTTCCTCGAGGATTTTGACTGGTATTTCATAATCCATTCCTTTTGTCAAGCTAAGCTTTGTTTAGGTACAGATTCACTTTCTAACAGGATTTTCTACCAGGCATCAGTAATAACATTCTTATTTCTAAAGCAGTTATTCAAAGAATATTTGATATTTCCGTGTAAGTAACAAAATGTGATAGCAGCAGCCCATGTGGAGGATTGATGCACCCAGAGGACCGAGAATTTGATTGACAACACAGTGGAAATGAGTCTCTGAGAACTGAAAATGAATTTACGTTCTGCTTCCCACACCTCAGCATCTCCAAGATGCTGCTGCTGATATGTGCAGACACATAGCTTTTGATCCTGCCTTTTACCCTGGGGCCCAGGGGAGAACTAGGTTTTGTGTTTTCCAGCAGCATCCAGAAAAGCCAGGGATAATTGAATTACTTTTATAAAACAAGGATTGGCCATACATTTTTTTCTATACAATATCCTGAATAAAATAAATACCCTTAAAGGAATAAGTGAGTTATTTAGTTACTTAGAGCTAGTGAATAGTATCGCATAGTATGCAATCAACATTTTTAATTAAAACAAAATAAAAGTAAATAAATTTTTGTTAGGAAAACATATTTTCTGACAAAATGAATTTCTTTCAAACATTTTAAGCGTGTTGTTTTTGTGGTTGCCTTTCATTCTAAAGAAAATGGTATTACAATGATAATAGGTTGGGTTTTAAATATGCTCCCACACACTGGCACTGTCATGCCATTCTGTGCAAGAATGTACCCTAAAGAAAGGTCTGCTACTGTTTGTAGTATTCTGTGAAGAAAATTTTGAATTCTCAGTTTTACTTTTTATTCTTTCTTATATTTTTATTTTTATATATCTCAGGCTGACCTTGAGTGTGTTATACAGCCAAGGTTGTACCAGGACTGTGAATCTGCCTGCTTACAACCCCCAGGGTGTAGAGACTCCAGACATATATCAACACACTTACCCTTTCTACCATTTGAAATGCAGGAATAACTGTCAAGATGAGTATTCACGTCATGTTGGGAGTTTACTATTTTACTAGAAATTGAAGCAATATATTTTACTTAAGGATTAACATTTTCTTTTTTAAAAATGTCATGTAAAGCAGAGATTCTCTTTAAAACCTGTCAGAGGTAGCTGCCAGTCTCTTCTTGATAAGAACTATGAAGTTGTTGGTTGGAAGAAGGCAATGAACCGAGAGTGTTGGAGATAGGAGCTGCTGTGCAATGCTGTGAGAACATAGACTACAGCAAGTGATTGGTACAACGTATGCTTCAGTGCTGTGAGGTTGTCCCTGACACTGTTGAACACATCAATAGTGCCATTGATCTAATCATTTAAAAACAGTTCAAGAGTGTTCACAGTGTGTTGGTTGAACTTGGAAACAATCAGAAGTCAGGTAGAGATTGACCAAGACCTTCTTCTATTTAGGGTCATTTAAAATGATAAAGCTAAGAAGTCAGTGTTCTGAGTGGGTAGAGAGCTAGAACAGTCCTGGCACCTGGGATCAGTTAAACCTACTTCTCGTAGTAGGACGAGAACAACAATTTTGCTGACTTTACACCAGAGCAGGTGCTGATGGTCTTCTACTACCACCATGTGAAACATGCTGACAGCCAGAGAATGGAAAAGGAAAAAGAAGTTAGAGAAATTGTAAAAATATTTTAACATTTGAGTTGAAGCAATAGGAGTTGAACAAATTTTCATAGACTCAAGATTTTTTTTTTAAAAAAATATGTTTTTACAGCACAGTTGAAAAATGATGTTCAGTATCCATTTTAGGCTTAGTTCCTCTTCATTAATTTTGTGATTACCTCACAATTTCAGATTTTCAAAAATATGTACTGAGTTAGGGGTTTTGGTTCTTATCAAGTTCAAGTCTCCCAAATGCAATCATCTTGTTATTGAACAAATACTACTAAAACCATAATCTGATTCAAAAATTTATGTTGTGTGAAACATATTTGCTTCTAAGTCTCTTTAATGAGGCCTAACCAGCTCTTTGGAGGGAAAAGTCAAATGTTGTGATTCCTATTTTATATACAGACCTTCAATCTGAATGCATCGGGGTCGTATTTGTGGTCACTTTGTTGTTCTTGTTGTAGTTAATCTTCCTAGCATCTCATCGTCATTGCCAGAAACCATTGCTGTGCAGCCTGCATATGAAAACAGAGCTAACTGCAGTGCACACTGCCTTAACTGAATTAAAATGAGGCAGCACAGCACTGCATGTGCATCTCAGTGCAATCCAGAAGTGAGTTGGGATGCTAAATGCCCATGTGGTCTTCTGATTATCATGAGATATTTTATATTTTATTTTATTTTATGTCACTTATCTACACTATTCTGTAATTATATTAAAATTCCATTTGTATGCAAGTCTATGTTTCTGTGCTTTTAAAAACTCTACAGGTTAATAAAACAAGTGTGGCAAGGTGCTCAAGTGTAAAAAAGTGAAAATTATATTCATTACCATCACCAATACATAACCCAGATTTAAAAAAAAAAATAAGTACATTTAAAATAACTTTTGTAGTAAAATTTAGTTGGAAATCCCCCTAATTTTTGTAACTATATTCATGATGATGCAGCTGAATATCAGACCAACTGAAAGACATTTTTCCAGTTACAATGGGAATCATAAAATGATAGAACCTGTCCATCAAGTTGAGGTTATAACTCAGTCAGAAATCTACAATGTTTTCTTCAAAACAGCACAAAGTATTGTCCACTGTGACAGGCTTTTTTTTTTTTTTTTTTTACATCGTTATTTATGGGCTTGTTTCTTCTCCCTTCCTTTCTGCATCGGTCCACATCTTAATTCTTTAATTCTTCTGATGAAATCTGTGACAGTGGTCAAGGTGGATTCTGACTCAGTCACAAGCCTTTAATGCAGCTAGGAGAACAGTCGATCCTTTGTGATGTAAAATTCTTGGTTGTCATATTGCCAGTGTGTGCTTTGTGCCTGGAATGCAAAGTGGTTTTAATCCATACATCCTTTTTTTTCTAAGCTGGGATGCCTGCCAAGCCTGTGTCTGTGATTAACATTTGAGGTTGTCAGCTTGAGACAAATGTAGAGACTCAGAACTTAGGACAGGGAACCTGTAGGTAATATATGTTCAGCAATAGTATTAGCTTTGAGAACTGTAATATATAATTACCATCATAAACCAATCCTTTCCAGGAGGATACTTGGATACTTGGTTACTTTAAACTGCCCCAGGCTTGCTTTTATTCATTTTATTTATTTATTTATTTAGTTAGTTAGTTAGATCATACTAAATTTCATGTAAAGTTGCTATAATTAATATCTCTTGCTAAAATAATATTACATAAACAGAATAGTTGCATAGGTGAGGGTAAAAGCCCCCATTGTTTAAAGTGCCCCTTGTGGTGGCTAAATGGCTCAGAGTTTGTATACTCATGTGGCTTTTGTAGAACACCTTGCTTTGAGTTCCAGCACATACATGGTACATCACACAAGCCTCTGTAAATAAACTTCCATGGGGCTTCATGTCCCCTATGATATCTCTAGGCAAGAGGCATGCAATTAGAACACATATATACATAAATATAAGAAAAAAAAAAAACACCTGTGGAACAAAGTGAGTAAATCTGATAGAACGTAAACTTCAAATCTGATTAAACTTAATTTTTGAATTATAGGTTAATATTTTTACTAGAAGTAGAGCTTGTAGGTCACACTCTTTATCTTGTAAATAGTTTCTGGGGTCAAATCAAGAATTGATATAATGTATTTGGGTTTTCACGTCTCCACTATATCAATATGTTGTTGACATATTTGTGAGGGTGTACAGACCCATAAGAGCAGAAGAGGGAAGTAAAGAAATCTCAATTACTAACGACTAACATCTGTAAATGGATTATGTTTGATATATTAAACAGACAAATCTGGGAGAAATATTTACATTCTAGACATGACTAAGTAAGACATTTGGTCTCAGAAATGTGAATTAATCATTTAATGCTACACAACTGATCCATAGATAACATGGAATTAGAAAGCAATCCTTGTTTAATTTCCAAAATCCATTTCTGATGATCTTCCACATTCATCTTTGGCTACCTTAAATGAACTTTCCCTATCATGTGTATCGTGGTGGAAAAGAGGGATTCGTGTTGATTACTTGGGAAAAGATCATTAAAAATACACCCATGTCTATTGAGTACTTATTATGCCTGATGGCGTGCTACACATTTGACATGTATTATCTTCCTTGAGACTAAGAATATCTTCTAATTATTATTGTTGACAGAGTTTATATATAGGGAAGGGAATGCTCAGAAAGCTAAATTTACTTTTCTGGTTTTAGGACAATGGAGCTTGAGTTTAAAGGGCATGCTTTTGTTCATGATTATATTTGCTTCTTTTTTTTTAATCTAATATCTTTCATCAAATATATGATGATCATATTTCCACTCCCCCCAACTTCACCCAGATGATATTCCCATCTCCACTTACCAATTTTATATTTCGCTTGCTGCCTCTCTCTCTCTCACTCTCTCTCTTTAAATTAGTCCTCACTCCCTCTCTCTCTCTCAAATAAAACCCCACTAAAACAAAAACTAGAAGTAGAAACAAACAACAGTAAGATCAAAAAACTACTAAAACATAAAACAAAATGACCCTAAAAAACACAAATAAATATCAGACCATAATGTCCGTTTTTGCCTTGGCAAACCTCTTGGGCATGGGACCTGCCATGGAGTGTGGTTCATGACACTCCGCTGGAGAATCCTGATTTTTTTTTCTTTTCCCAGCAGGTATGGATTACAAATTTCTTCTTGGTTAGGGGTGAATGTTTGTGTCTCTAAGGCTTTTCAATGCTGTGGCTTTGTCTGCCTAGAATCCTTGGAGGTCTTGCTCATGCTGCCTCAGTATCTGTGAGTTCATACCTGTCCCAGTCCTGTTGTGGAAGTCACTAACACCTCTGGCTATTGCATGGTCTTATCTCTTCTTCAAGGTAAATTCCTGAACTTTGAAGGGAGAGGTTTGATGGAAACACCCTCTTTGAGCTGTCCATTCCAAAGTCTCATACTATCTGCCCATGGTCCAGTTGTATGTTTCTTTGTTACTTCCCATCTTTTAAAAGAAGCAGCTTCTCTGATGAGGGACGAGGCAGGCACTACATGAAACCCATTGAAATAAGACAATATGTCATTAGGAGTCATTTTATTGCTATGATTTTTAAAAATCAAAATAACAGGAGTTGGTACCCTTAGACCCATGACTGATGTTAGGTCCTGCTTACTTTAGTAATATCAGGTATGGTTTCTATCATATGGAGTGGGCCTTAGATCCAACAAAAACGGGGTTGGTTGTTCCCATAGCATATATGCCATTTCTGCACTACTGTAATTTGGAGGCAGATTGTGGTTGTATGTCTAAAGGTGATAGTAATGATTGAGTTTTGTTTACTTCTCTAGCAGTGGTGGAACCGGTGAGAAAGGAGCCTAAAAATGAGGCTGACTAAAGTCAAATGTAATACGCAACGTTTTTTCAGAGGATCAGACAATTTATATACCCCAAGAATTAAGAAGAGACACATGAGTAAGTTGTCCATTCACAAGCACAACCTATATGTGGCTTCGTAACGGCATATAAATAAACAACTATAACCTGTTGTAATGAATAATGTGCAGAAAACTCACTCCTATCTTCTACACCCAGGGAGAGCATGACAATGCATTCCAAGTATGATTCTGTTTTTGAAGGATCTGAGAGCACAAGAATCTTGAATTGTTTTCTTTCAAGAATCTTGAATTGTTTTAGAATTCTCACAAAACTTCATTCACAGACTGTGTTCTGATTTTTTTTTTCACTTCTGTTAGTGTGTAGAATAATTCTTGCTCCTTTGACCCTAGTTAGTAGCTTCTAGTTAGGCTCCACATTGATTTCTTCATGTAGTTGGTGTTTTCAAAAGCAGAGCCTTACTATCAGATTATATCAAGCAAACAATGGCCATGGCTATGTGTTTGGTAGGGAGCCCTGATTGAGACCCCTTTGGACAATGAAACAAAGTGTAAATCATTCTAGTATTGGTTTTACTTCGTGGCCTACAATGTCTTCCTGGCCCATTGTTTCCCCATTATATGGTGACTTCATTTAATTTTTGTACACACACACACACACACACACACACACATATATGGAAGCTTCTACAGTAATAGATCCATAAGGTCTTTCAAAATGTCATCAGCGTTAGCTGTTCCTCTTTTTAGTTTCTCCTTAACCCGACTCTCTCATGCCCTTCCCATGTTATGTGTCCATTTTGGTTTTACATTTGTCTCTTTGAATATAGTATTCTATTTCCCCTTCCTTGGAAGATCACCTCTTCACCCCTGATCCCTTACGGGTTACCGAACTAGTGTGGTTATTAGAATGAAACACATATCCAAGTCTTAAAAGCAAACAAGCAAATAGGAGAGAAAATAAGAAATTTGTCCTTTGGGATTTGGGTGATCTCACCCAGGGCGATTGATTTTAGCTCCATCTACTTACCTTCACTTTTCTCATTTTCATTTTTCTGAAGAGTTGAATAATATTCCAATGTATAAATATATTACATTCTTGTGTGGACATCTAGTCTCTTTATAATTTCCAGCTAGTCTCTTTATAATTCCAGAGCATACATGAACATTTATGAGCAAGCATTGCTGTAAAAGATGTAGAGTTTTAGGTGTATGTCCCAAAGTAGGAGAGCTGCATCATGGAGGGTATTGATTGTCCTTATTTGAAGAAACTGCACAGTAATTTTCAGTGTCTATACCATTTAATTCTTTTCTAACAATGAATACATACCCACAGAACCCCTACATCCTTGCCAACATGTGCTGTCATTTGTTTTATTAAACTTGATCATTCCTAGTGGGTAGTTTGAAACTTCTAAGTAGTTTTGATTTGCATTTTTCCTTTGGATAAGGACACTGAACATTTCTTTAAAGTGTTTTCCAGATATTTGTGTTTAGTTTCTCATTACTACTTTAGAAATCAACATAAATTTATTGGTTTATAAAACATGCATTTATTTTTGCACTTTCTGGAGGTCAATTATCTTGATTGTTTAAAATCAATATGTCATCTTGAGTCTTTACTGAGATACTATTTGGCTCATTTCCTCTCATTATTTACAAGAAACATGCTGAAAAATTCAGACAATTGCTTATTGCCTGCCTTTTCTCTATCATCTTCATGTCTTCCCCAATTATTCCATCTTAATTTGAATCACTTACCAGGTTCATTACAGAATTATACAAAAAAAAAAAAACAAAAAAACCCAACAACAACAACAACAAAAACAAAAACAAAAAATGATGTTCTGCCAGAAAAAACCATTCTGTTCAGATCCTTCATATTTTCACATCTGGGGGTGGTGGTCAAGGGTTGAATTTTTTCTTTTTGTTATTGGTTATTTTAGTTATTTATATTTCAAATGTTATACCCCTTCCCAGTTTCCCCTCCACAAGCCCCCTATCCCCTCCTTCCTCACCCCTGCCTCTATGAGGGTGCCTTCCCACCTGCCCACTGATTCCTGCCTCAGAGGCCCAGCGTTATCTTATCCTGGTGAATCAAGCATCCACAGGACCAACGGGTTCCCTTTCCAGTGATGCCAGATAAGGAACCCCTCTGCTACCTATCCAGCTGGAGCCATGGGTCCCTCCATGTGTACTCTTTGGTACTTTAGTCTCTGGCAGTTCTAGGAGCTCTGGGAGCTCTGGTTGGTTGATATTGTTCTGCCTATGGGGTTGTAAACCCCTTCAGCTCCTTCAGTCCTTGCCCTAACTTCTCCATTAGGATCCCTGTACTCAGCCCAATGTTCGACTGTGTATATCTGCATTTGTCTTGGTCCAGCTCTGGCAGAGCCTCTCAGGGAACAGTTATACCAGGTTCCTGTCATTATGCACTTCTTGGCATCAGCAATAGTGTCTGTGTTAAGTGTCAGCAGATGGCATGGATCCCTAGGTGGGGCAGTCTCTGTATGGCCTTTCCTTCTGTTCATGTTCTACTCTTTGTCCCTGCATTTCTTTTGATAGGAGGAATTCTGAATTAATATTTTTAAGGTGGGTGGGCGGTCCCATCCCTCAAATGACAGCCATTCCTATCCATTGGATATGGTCTCTACAGTTTCTATCTCCTCTTTGTTGGGTATTTTAGCTAAAGTTCTCCATGTTGGATCCTCTGAACCTTTTGGGTCACTAGCATCTGGAACTTTCTAATGGCTATACCCATTTCCTCTCCCCCACTGCTACACACCTACTTTCAAATTCCTGACCCTCTGTACATCTCCCCCATCTTCTCTCATATCTGAACTGGCCCCCCTTTTCCCTACCACCCCTCTCAGATCCCTCTGTCCTTCTATTTCCCAGAGATTCCCTACTGAGTAGTACTATAGCATCCACACTTGGTGTGATCATCTTTGTTCTTGTGTTTCAGATGGGCTGTGAGTTGTATCATGGGTATTGCGAGTGGCTTCATTTGACCATCGTTCAAATTTCATATATGGATGCTGCATTTGCATTATTTCCTCCATATTTGTCCAATTATTCCCATGCCCCTTCCATTGGTCCCATTCTCAAATTCCTTACATATTTGTTAGTTATTATCACAGCTAAACAGCTTGAGAAATTATAGTTTTATATACACACACACACATACACACACACACAAACACACACACACACACAATGGGTACCATTCGGACAGACAATTTTTGCCCTCTGCAAGTGCTTTTTAGAAGAATGTATTACTTTACCCTGCAGGTGATTCTCAAGGGGTTGTTATGACTTATCTAGTTACCCTGCCATAGAGTAGCATTGTTTAAGTTCAGTATATAGCACTGCTTACATATTAGATAATGATAATATTATATATACATTGACCAATAAACATTTACAAATCAAAGCACAATAATTAAAGTCCCTTACAAATTTAAGTGATCATTCTTCTCCAATTCAATGCTAGTGATCCAAATAAAATGTATTAATGTTGAAAAACCCTTACTTGTTATTTGAAAATTTCATACAATGTGTCCCCTTCCCTTCTTATCCCTTTGTATCCCTTCTTAGTTTTTTTTTTTGAATAAAACACCCCTAAAGTTTTAAATACAGTAACCACATAGAATGTCATTTTTTCTATTTTTTTAATAAATGTCAATTCATTCTTGAATTCCATAATACTGAGGCTAGCATCGTTATAGAAAATGTTTTTCAATATAAATAATTATCGTTTTCAGGTCTGCTGTTGTATGTAGATTATTATGTATTTTATTTATTCTTTTTATCATTTAAATTTATCCATTTGCCACTTTGTTAAGTATTTTTGTAAGATGATATGGTGATTAACATAGCTAAATATCATATACTAGGCATTCTAGCAAATATAATGCCATCCACTGAGTTGTGCTGCAGTTCAGTAAACTCTCAAGACATAGCATTAATTGATGTAGGCATTTGCTTGTACTTGATCACAGGACATGATTTGTAGGCAATCTGTGTGTCCAGCAAATACCAGATCTCAGGCAAGTTAGATGGCCATTCTCATTCTGATTTTAGTAACCTGTAAGGCTTTATTCATGTCTTGCGATGGCTTCCCGCAAATAGTTAGTAGTTGGTCAGGCCTATATCACCTTAGCTTTACAAAGGAAATTCATGGCTTCATTTAGTGTTACTTCATATGGGTCTTCTGTACACAAAGGGGGAATAATTATACTTATATAAAACAAAAGATGTGGGGGATTTAAGTTCTCTGAATAGTTGTCACTTCTTAAATTAATCCTCTTCCCTAATACATGTATACAAACACACACACACACATACACACATGCACATGCCCATGAACCTGTACAAAAAGCACCTTTGTTTTCATTTGTAAAAAGCTCATGATAAATATAGTCTTATAATTTATCTGAGGAGGTTTAAGTCATTTTTCTTGGTCTAGTTTTTAATCTTTATTTTTCATCATCATACACAGATCTCAATATAAAAGTTGCTTCATAGCTGTTTCTGTCCATTGGTTGGATGCAAATACCTGCATCTGACTCTTTTATCTGCTTGTGTCTTTCAGAGTGCAGCCATGAGAGATCCCTTTTTTTTTAAGTGTTCCATAGCCTCAGTAATACTGGCAGGCCTTGGAACCTACCCTAGAGTTGGATCCCACTTTGAGCCTGCTGCTGGACCTTCTTTTCCTCAGGCTCCTCTTCGTTTCCATCCCTGCAGTTCTTTCGGACAGGAACAATTATGGGTCAGAGTTTTGACTGTGGGATGTGAACCCCATCCCTTACTTGATGCCCTATCTTTCAACTGAAGCTGGGCTCTGTAAATTCCCTCTCCCTACTGTCCTGAATTTCATTTAAGGTCCCTCCCTTAGACTCCTGAGAGTCTCTCACCTCCCAGGTCTCTGGTGCATTTTGAAGGGTACCCCCAAACCTCCTATTTCCTGAGATTACTTGATTCCATTCTTTCTGCTGGCCCTCAGGGATTCAGTAATTTTCCCTCACCCGATATCAAATCAGGTTCCCCTCTCTCCCTCACTCTGCTCCCACCCCCCACCCCCCACCCCCCACCACTGTGTCTACTTTCCCTCACAAGTCCCTCCCTCCCTCCCCACTTGTGATTGCTTTCTTCTCTCTTCCAAGAGGGACTGAGGTGTCCTCATTTGGGCACTTCAGCTTGCTGACCTTTTTGAGTTCTGTGGACTGTATCTTAGGTATTCTGTACTTTTTTTTTTGGCTAATATCCACTTATTAATGAGTACATACCATGCATGTTCTTTTGGGTCTGAATTACCTCACTCAGGATAATATTTTCTAGTTCCATTCATTTGCCTGCAAAACTCAGTATGTCCTTATTCTAAATAGTTGAGTAGTATTCCATTGTGTAAATGAACCACATTTTCTTTATCCATTCTTCTGTCATGAGACACCTAGGTTGTTTCCAGCTTCTGGCTATCACAAATAAGGCCACTATGAACATAGTGGAACATTTGCCCCTGTTGCATGGTGGAGCAACTTTTGGGTACATTCCCAAGAGTGGAATAGCTGGATCTTCAGGTTGATCTATTTCCAATTTTCTGAGGTACCTCCAGATTGATTTCCAGAGTGGTTATACCAGTTTGCAATCCCACCAGCAATGAAGGAGTCTTCCTTCTTCTCCAACATGTGTTGTCACTTGAAGTTTTGATCTTAGCCATTCTGATTGGTGTAAGGTGGAATCTCTGGGTCATTTTGATTTGCATTTCTCTGATCACTAAGGACTTTGAACATTTCTTTAGGTGTTTTTCAGTGATTCAACATTCCTGTTATGAATTCTTGATTTAGTTCTATACCCCATTTTTAATTGGGTTGTTTGGTTTTTGTTTGTGTGTGTGTGTGTGTGTGTGTGTGTGTGTGTGTGTGTGTGTGTGTGATTCTTGAGTTCTTTATATTTTTTTAGATATTAGCCCTCTATTAGATGTGGGGTTAATGAAGATTTTCCCCCTCAATCTGTAGGCTTCTGATTTCTCTTTTTAACTATGTCCTTTGCCTTACAGATACTTTCCAGATTTTATGAGGTCCCACTTATCAATTCTTGATCTTACAGCATGATCCATTAGAGTTCTGTTTAGGAAATTTTCCCTGTGCCAATGAGTTCAAGGTTCTTTCCCTCTTTCTCTTCTATTAGATTCAGTGTATCTTGTTTTATATTGAGGTTCTTGATCCACAAGAACATGAGCCCTGTACAAGGTGACAAATATGGATCTATTTTCATTCTTCTACATGTAGACAGCTAGTTAGACCAGCACCATTTATTGGAGATGATATATTTTTCCGTTGTATATTTTTGGTGTCTTTGTCAAAGATCAAGTGACAGTAAGTGTGTGGTTTTATTTCTAGGTCTTCATTTCTATTCCATTGATCAAAGTGTCTGTCTCTGTACCAATCCCCTGTTGTTGAATTAGGGAAGGTTGAAAGAAGCTGAGGAAAAAGAGATCTGTAGGAGGACCAGCAGTCTTACTTAATCTGGACCCCCAAGATCTCTTAAATACTGGATCACCAGACAGCATACACCAGCTGATATGAGGTCCCCAACTCATATACAGTAGAGGACTTCTGGGTCTGTGTTCATTCAGAGATAATGCATCTAACCCTCAAGAGACTGGAGGCCGCAGGGAGTTTAGAGGTCAGGTGGGGTGCGGGGTGGAGGCAGGGATGGGATGGAGAGGAGGTCTGGGATGTGGAACAGTTGGAGGGTGGATGGTGGGGAAGGGGAATGGAATATGGAGTGTAAAAAGTAAGTTAATTAAAAAAAATACTTCATAAAAGAAAACCAAATTAAGTGCAGATATTTTTGTTTTGTTTTGAGACAGAATTTCTCTATGTAGCCCTGGCTATTTTGGAATTCACATTGTAGACAAGGCTGGCCTCCCTCTTAACTGCTAGGATTAAAGGCAGGTACCACAACTTAGGCAATTAAATGCAGTATTGAAGTTCTTAATGTTTACTAAATGTTTTTAAATAACCAAAATTGTCAGGCACTGTCTTCTATGCAATTTGTTGCAATGTCAAACAGTATCACTTTAGGAAAACAAACAAACTGGATATATAGATATTTTTAAATGAGTGTATCATAAAACAATTATTCCATTATGGAGAACTATGCTTCACCTCTCCTCTGGAAGTGCCCTCTACCTCGTAGTATCTCTCTGTACATCAGAGATTGTGGAAATGGAATCAAAGTTACAGTACTTAAAATATATCCATTTATTATTTAGTAAGTAAAATAAATGACAAGTTATGCTTCCTTAAGCTTAATACAGAAAATGGCTATTTAACGATTTAAATTTGCCATGATCTTTTTAAAATTTTTTTGGGATGCTGGCTATTCAGTCTCTGTGACTCCTTTTTCCATAAACCCAATTGTATTATCCTCTAATTACAGGGTGAGGATTGCATTAGCACCAGCCAATGCTATTGTAATGGCTAGAAGCCCTATCTGCAAAGTAGTTCTACTCTCTTTACTACTCCACTTTGAAAAGAAAAATATGGATTGACTCTAATAATATATACTACGTCCCTTAATATTTCTTATCTACACTTTTTATTTTGCCTCAGTTCTGAAATATGGATTCTTTCTTAGTATACATTTTTTAAAAAAGAAAAGAAGTGTAATTATAGTGCATTATGAAACTAAGAAAATTTTTGATTATCAATGTACTCCAACAATAAAATAAACACAGAACCAATTGTTGCTTTATTTCATAAAGCAAATCAATGATTCTTTGTAAGCCAAGATGGAACTTGTTATGGTTTTTCATCATTTGAATTCCGTTTTGTGTACCATATATTCAGAAAAATGTCCACACATCTTGACATAATTCTGTTGTCTTATTCTCATATGTTTGTGAACCAAAGCATAATGTCAACCTATGTAAATATTACAACAATTCAAAATTGGTCACTAAACATTTCATTTTTAAGCTGCTATAAATAAGGGAATGTAGAGGAAATTTAATCTAGCAAGATACCTGCTCTGGCAAGGGATAACATCAAAAACATAAGTCTTTGTGAATTGCTGGAATGCAGACATGCTACAAACATTTAATCCCTCTGGCTTGAATACAGACAGGCCTTTAGTATACACCTTTAATCCCAAACAAGGATGTCTAACTGTAGAGCATTTCAAATCTGTTCAGTCACTTCAGTTTGTGCAGTACAGTTACATTCATTGAGTTTGTTCAGGAATTCATATAGTTTGTGCAGTTAGTTCAGTGCAGGTCGGCAGAGGCAGTTGAAGCCAGAGAATAAGAAGCCAGAAGATTAAAACACATTTGCAGCAGTTAGTGTGAGACCAAGCAGAGCAATTCAGTGATAAGCCGAGATAAGCCAGTTTGAATCCGTCAGCTTGAAGAGGAGTATTGACCCAGAAGAGCTGAGCTCAACCAGTCAGCCAGAGTTCAAAGAGAACTAGAAAAGATGAGCTTATTCAGTTGTAAGTCTCAGAAGCTGAAACACTGTAGGCCTCGGTTAGACTATAGGAAGCCAAAAGCTTCCAGCCTTTGGATGGTTAGAACAGAGAGGGAAATGCTCTGGACTGAGCTAAGCCCCATGTTCAATCATCTTGTTATGGCTTTCATCATATTCTTTCATCTGAGGAAATAGGTAACTTTTACAAGGGAGAATGCTGTTGCATGTTGTGTTGAGAGGACAAATTTAGGATGATAATTCCTTACTATGTAATTAGTTAATATTTAATGCTTACTTGATTCAAATTAGATACTGAAACTAAAATAAGCCCATGTTTTAAAATGTTCAATAGAAAAGACATTTGAAAATTAGAATAGATATAATTTTGTTTTGTAGTATTTTGTTATATTAATGCTGTTGTTTGTTTCAGGAGATAATGACAATTGGAAATCCAATTACTTAGACACAGTATTTACAATGTGTTTCAGCTTTAATTTATGATTTCATTTAACTTATCGCTCATAATTTTCTTGAGATTTTTTTTTAATCTTTTGGTACACTACCAATTGGCATGACCTACATCTACATCTCTTTTATTGCCTGACTGTATTGATTTTTATTGAAAGTAGAGTGAACAAGAAGCACTCAGTAAACTAAAGTTATTTTAGGCTAATAATGCTCTCTTCCAAGTACTGATTGATGTTTACAAATATTGCTGTGACTGAAATATTTCTGTATAAAATAAATTCAAATGATTCTTTTGACGTCTTAGGATATTTCATTCTGTAAACAGGAAAAAACTGTGAATGGACTGTTTCTGACAAAATGCCAATCCTGGTTTCCTTGATGCACAGGAGATATACTGATTTATTGAATCATATTTTGACTATTGACTGAATGAGAAATGTCTGTTGTTTTAGGCTTTTACTAGGCTTCCTCTGCAAAATGCAGGTGGACAAATTAGAACCCCCCCCAACCTGAAGCCTTCTTACAATACACATCCTGCCACAGTCACATGAAGAAGCTCACAGCCATCCCTAACTGTCCAAGTGAGATTAGGACAAAGTGATTCCCCTTCCAGAAATATCACTAAAAACAAAAAATACAAAGCAAAACAAAACAAACAACAACAAAAAAAAAACAGATTTGCTGGTAGAGAATCTAAGATATAGAAATGTATTAAAAATATCCACAAAGGAATTTTATGATGCTTTAAATCACATTTTGATAAAAAGGTAAATTAATTATGGATACCTTTCAGAAGGAACACCAAATCCTGCTTGACTATAATGTCATTCCAGGAATAAATAAGAAACTATATTCAAATGTATGTATAATTAAAATTAATATTTGAATAATCATTTTGGTTTTTTGAGGTGTGAAAACATTAAACATTAAAATGAGAAAGTTTCCCCAACTCCTCCTTGACGTAGATGTTTGCAAATCACTGGAGTAGCCAGAGGGTCACTGATATGATTTTTCTCTCAAGTGCCGCAATAAATGATAGAATTGCTTGCTGATGCCTAATCCTCTGTTAACATCATACATCAGCACTTGTCAGATCAGGGAAGCATATTAACTAGAGTTATTATATTTCAAAACAGGAGTGTTTCTTATTATGACAGCTTCCAAGAGTGGCGCCCGTGAGATGAGTACCTGCAGATATTTCATGTCGTTGAGGATGATACACATTTCCAGTTGTGACTGTTCAGGGCAGCCTTTCTGAGCATGTCATGACTCTCCCCTCAGCCCTCCATTTTAATTCCCGTTATACCAAAATGTTATTTACTCCTTTTACTGAGGTACCAGCTGCCAGCCATGTACAATTTAATAGAATTATAGAATTTTAGAAACAGGGAAATAAAACATAGAAGGTATTATATCTGTATCCCCATTTATCTATTGAAGATGTTGATGTCTGTCTATTACTGAAGATTCAACTAAACTCTTTCTAGAAATGTTTTGCACCTCTCTCTGTTGACAAAATGTTCTGACTATTTACTATCTCTTCCTTCTCCTTCTTTCCATTTCCGAATGTACACATAAATCCATATACTTACCTATAAATAAATACTGGAAGGACATTAGAAGTAGCTAAGGTGGAATAGGTTGTTGTAAAGCTGTGAATTCAATTATTTTTAATAAAGGACATAGAGCATCCTGTAGAATCGTGAAATTAACCTTGCCACAAGTAAATACTCTGAATTTACTAGTAAAGTATCTCTTATACAAACTTTTGAGATCAGGATCTTTCTGATATATACATATGCATTTACATACTTTTTTTTTTTCTGGGAGAGGATTTTGAAGCACTCGCACATACAAAAGAGATTGGTTGAATATGACATCAAAAACTGAACAGTATTCATTTATATGTGTTTTATGTGCACAGCCTGAATGTGAATTTATATAATATTTTTGTGTGTATGATTATTTTCAGTTCTGTCACATAAAGTTAAGTGGGGATTGTTTGACCTTTATTATTTAAATTTTCGAATGTTTTCTGATCTTTCTTGGAGAATCTGGAATTTTTCAGATTAGTAATTACCAAGTTTATGTCGTACTCTATATGAGTTTATGGACTAGAAAACAGATAAAATGTTGCAATTAAGAATTAAAAGGATGCAGGGTGGTGGTGGCACATGCCTTGCATCCTAGCACTTGGAAGGCAGAGACAGGTGGATTTCTGAATTTGAGACCGGCCTGGTCTACAAAGTGAGTTCCATACAGAGAAACCCTGTATCAAAAAAAGCAAACAAAACAAAACAAAAACAAAAAAACAAAAAAACAAACAAACAAAAAAGAATTAAAAGGACTATATATATTTTGGGTATTAGCTCCCTGTCACATACAGGATTAGTGAAGATCTTTGCCCAATCTGTAGACTGTCTTTTTTTTTTTTTATAATGATCATGCCATTTGACTTATAGAAGCGTTTCAACTTTATGAGGTACCACCTATTGACTTTAGAGCCTGAGCCCTTGGTGTTCTATTCAGAGTTGTCTCCTGTAGTGATGAGTTCAAAGCTATTCCCCAATTTCTGTTCAATTAGATTTCTGATTTTACATTGAGCTCTTTGATCAATTTGGACTTGAGTTTTGGGCAAGGTGATACATATGGATGTATTGCATTCTTCTATACTTAAATATCTACTTAGACCAGCACCATGTATTGAAGATTCTCTTCTTTTTCCATTGTATTGTTTTGGCATGTTTGTTAAAAAAAATAATCAAGCATCCATAGGTGTATACGTTTATTTCTCGTCTTAGATTCTATTCCTTTGAGCTACCTGTCTGTTTGTATACCAATACGATATACTTTTTATTACTCTGGACCAATCTCCTTTTGCTCTTGAAGACAGGAGTTCTTTTATTGTTCAGGACCATTTTAGCTATCTGGGTTTTTAATTTTTTCACATGAAGTTGAGAATTTTTCTTTTAAGACCTGTGAAGAATGATGTTGGAATATTGATGGGCAATGCATTGAATCTGAAAATTGCCTTTGGTAAGAGGGCCATTTTCGCTCTGTTAATCCTACCTATCCTAGAGCAAGGGAGATCTTTTCATATTCTGAGGTCTTTTTTTTTTAAAGAAATATCACCAATAAATTAGTCTTGTAACAGTACAAAATCCCAGGAAATGATTTTAAGCAACAACACATAAACAAAGGCATGGGAATACTAATTATAATTATTAATGCAAAGTAATAATGTAGTTAGAGACCATTCAGTCAAATTTTATATCAGAGTTTAACACTCTTCCATTGCTGGTGGGATTGCAAACGGCTAAAACCACTCTGGAAATCAATCTGGGGGTTCCTTGGAAAATTGGAAATAGATCTATCTGAAGATCCAGCTACACCACTCTTGAACATATACCAAAAAGATGTCCCATCATGCTATGGGGGCACATGTTCTACTATATTCATAGCAGCCTTATTTGTGATAGCCAGACGCTGGAAATAACCAGATGTTCCACAACAGAAGAATGGATTCAGAAAATGTGGTTCATTTACACAATGGAATACTACTCAAATATTAAAAATGAGGACATCCTGACTTATACAGGCAAATAGATGAAACTAGAAAATATCATCGTGAGTGTGGTAACTCAAACCCAAAAGAACATGCATGTTATGTACTCACTAATAAGTGGAGAAGAATGCAGAAGGGAAGGGTAGGTAGGAAAGACAAAGGGGAAGGGGAACATGATCAGGTAATGGGCAGGGTGCGGGAGGGGAGAACAAGACTGAAGTCCTGACAGCCAACAGAAAGAATGGAGACATACAACCTCAGGAGGTAGGAGGTGAGCAACCCTCCAGAACGCACCGGAGACCTGGGAAGGGAGAGACTCTCAGGACTCAAAGAGAGGGACCTTTAGATGAAATGTCCTACAGTAGGGAGAGGGAAATTGTAGAGTATACCTCTAGGAGAAAGACAGGGCACCAAGTGAGGTGAGGGATGGGGTTGCCATCCCACAGTCAAAAACTCTGATCCATAATTTTTCATGTCTGAATTGAAGGAATAAAAATGGATAAAAGCCTGAGAAAAAGAAGGTCTAGGGACAGGCCCAAGTTGAGATCCAGCTCAAGGAGAGGCCCCAAGGCCTGACGATATTAATGAGGCTATGGAGTGCTCACAAAGGGTTCTATCATGGCTGTTCTCTGAAAACAGTTGAAAGAGTCAGATATTTACACCTAACCAATGCACAGAGCTGGTGACCCCTATAGTTGAATTGGGAAAAAGCTGGAAGAAACAGAGGAGAAGAGAGACCCAATTAGAATACCAGCATCCTCAACTAACCTGGACGCCCCTACCCAACCCCCCAGAAGCCCTCAGACATTGAGCCACCAACCAGACAGCATACATCAGCTGATATGAGGCCCCAGACACATATACAGCAGAGGACTGCAGGGTCTGGGCTCATTCAGAGAAGATGCATCTAACCCAGGAGAACTTGAGGCCCCAGAGATTAGGGAGGTCTGGTGAGGTGGGGCTAGGAGGTGGAGACAGGGGTTTGGGAGGAGGCGTGGGGTGTGGAACAGTTGAAGGGTGCCTGGAAGTCAGAAAATGTCTGGACTGTAAAAAAGATTAAAATATAAAAGAAAAGAAGAGAAAAGAAAAGAAAGGGAAATATCCGTTTTGCTTGTTTGTTCTTTGTGTTAAAGAAATTAATTAGGGGGTAATAACAACTTAATTAATATCATGATATAAATTTAAATGTCAAAGATTTACAATTCTTCTTAAATTCTTGCTGTTTTAATTTTGTCAGGAATGAAGTACAGCAGTTGTCAACTAGAGGTTGCCAACTCTAAACAAGGTGTGAATTATTATCTTCTGGCCTGGATGCCTGAGTTCAATACTAGGGCTCTGCATGGTAGAATGTGACAGCGTATGCCTGTAATCTGTCTTCTTACTTTAATATATTCATTTTGGTACCTTTGTTTTCTCCCTCCCTCTTTCTCACATAGAAAAAAAGATATAAAATTTAATAAATGCATGTAATTAACGTTTTAAAATTTATATTCTTGTTAACTATGTGTGTGAAAGAATACACTACCACATTATCAGTGTGAAGGAGTAAAAAATTAAAGATTCAATGTTTCTTTTCTTTTCTTTCCATTGGCCATAATGTTACTTGTGGACGATTATATGAATTAAATTATTAAATATTAACATTGATGATATCTAGGACCTACATCATTATATGTAGAATTAGCAATGACAGTACATGAATCAGTGATTCTTTACCTAGATGGGCTACCTCCATTTGAAAGGAACAGAGACTAAATGCAATCATGCCCTGAAAGCACTAAAAAGCACCCAGAGTCTGCCACTTACCCTCTCTGCATCACACCGTGAATGGCATGAGTTCCAGTACCATCAGGACCCTTGGCCTCCATGAGAGTGAGAAAAATGCTGGCCCTCATTCTTCCACATTTAATGGTTGTTTGTGCCAAGTGGATGCCAAGAGTTAAAATATTTTGGTTTTAAAATTTATTTTTTTCAAACAAGATGAATGTAATTTAATAAGAATTGGCAATGCATTAAATTTATGATTCATAGGACAAGCACTAAGTTTCTTCAAAATGTTAATTCATTTTTTCATAGATCCAGATATTTGAGGTACAGATGCCTATTGTGTAACCATTTATGTGTATGTTTATGTGTATATATGTATACACATAATATATTTGTAATATATTAATACATTTCATTTACCCATATATATATATATGTGTGTATATATATATGTACACATATATATTTACACATATATATATATTTACACACACATATATATACACACACATATATATATACACATATATATACACATATATATGTGTATATACATATATATACACATATATATGTGTGTATATATATGTGTATATATATATAGTTTTCTAAAAGAACATTATTATTTTGCTTTTATTTTTTAAGACAGCAACTCACTAAGATGCACTGTCTGTTGCAGAACTCACTATGTAGACCAGACTAAACTTAAGCTCACAAAGAGGACCCTGCTTTGCCTCTGAATTCTGGGATTAAAGTCATACAACACTATTTCTGGCATAAAAGAACATTGTGAAAGAGCCCTTATTTACTCTTGTGATTGGCACTTGCTGTCAATCTCAGGACTCTGGGTCTAGCTTTTGCTTTCTAATCATTTCAGTTTCACTGCTTGGCCCATGATTTATCCAGCACCAAAAAAAAGTGTCTTATTTCTCATTTACATTTTTATACATACTACTTTTAGGGAAAGCCTTGCTTATCATTTCTTTTTCTGTGTAGACAGGTATATGTGGTAGAGAGATGCATTGGTGATTAATAATAAATACTGTTTTGTAAAGAATTCAAACCATGTACGTGTACATATTAACACAGGCCTGAGAAAGAGAGATTTTAAACAGTTTTGAAGGGCATAAGCCTTTTAAAATGTACTAAGTTCCTATTATACTTACACAAATGAGACAGTGGGAGGAAAGGAATTATAGTCAAATACTAAGTGTTTATTTTCTCAGAATAGGACATTTGCCTTTAGGTGACATTATTTATTCCCCCTTCTTCTACTTCCTGGTGTGCCCTCTCTTCACTGTAGCAAACCCTAATGGCCTTTATTTTGTGCTGCTGGAATGTGGCAGTCTCCTCAGCACATCTGAGTAGATCCACCTCAGATGTAAAGGAACTTTGTGTAAGAGCCTCTACTCCTTTGAGTGTGGGTAGTAATGTAATATTACTTGGAAATTGTTTTGTCAGATATGTTTTAAGGAAAAAGAATCTATGTCAGTATACATCAAGAAGTTTCTATTTTTACTGACATAAATATTTAAGAGAATGCTTGCAATTCTTTAATAATATATTTGGGTTTGGGTTAAGATATATTTTTAAACAGCTATTATTTGCAAAACAGGAAATATGATTGTAAAAATAAATACCAGTTTTGCTAATGGGTAGCCATTTCGATTTTAAGTGTTCATTAACAGGCAGGGGGCTGGTGAGCAGATGTTTAATGAGCAATAAAAGGATATCGGTTTGTATTTTGTTTCTACTTTTGTTTTTTTTTTTAATGATAGAAGGTATCCAATATCCTTATTAAAATATAAAAAATTCAACCTATTGATTATTGAGTGGAGCTATGTATTCAATATTCAAGAAAACAATTCAACTTTAAATAAATTCACATTACTATACAAGAGTAGCAATGTTTGAAATTATAAAATGAAAATAATCATTCTAGTCAATAATTCACATTTTTATCAGTATCATTTCAGTGTAAGGCTAATACTTTTGTTACTATTTATTCAGAAGTGTAGTCTATAATGTGAATATTAATGTGAATATTTACACTATAATTCTCACCAAAAATGTTTTAAGGGCATTCAGGGTGGCACAAGCCTTCAATTCTAGCACTGAGCAGGTAGAGGCAGGCAGATTACTGAGTATTCAACTAGCCCCATCTACATCATGAATTCTAGGCCAGCCAGGAATGGGCAGTAAGATCTGTTCCCCATAAGGAAAGAGAGAGAGAGAGGGGGGGGGAGGGAGAGAGAGAGAGAGAGAGAGAGAGAGAGAGAGAGAGAGAGAGAGAGAGAGAGAGAGAGAGAGAGAGAATACATTGATAAATAATACAATAAACATATTTTTACATTTTTACTATATTCTTATATATTTTACTGTACTCTTACATATTTTTGCCATATTCTATATGCTGTCAAAAATTATTTGGAAAGTTTTGATGAATGAGTTTGCATACTTGGAATACCCTCTTCTGTTTAATCTTCCTCCCCATTATTTAAAGCAATCATTTAGGTACAGAACACTCCATTTCTGCTTACCCCTTTCTTCTTCCTCTCCATTGCTTAAACAAATGTTTGCATAAAGAACCCAAGGTTTTTGCCTTCTCTATCATAATTTCCAATGAAGGAAATCAGTAGACTTTTTCTCTTCATGATACACAGTGCATGTCCATGTGTGCACACAGCTTTTTGTATGAGCCTCAAGCACTGCCATCTTTAAATGACCTGGCTTACTATATTGTGCTGTTCTATAGTCTTCATCCAAGCAAAATTCTGAGCTTTTGTGCAAACTCATGTTTGATGATGGTTTAAAGCTGTTTCACTTTAATGGCTTCTTATCCATTCAATATTGGGGCTATTTGGGCATTGTTGGAATGAAATTCAACATTATTTCATAATTCCTTTTCACATTTAGTAAAACAAATTTATAATACTAGGATTCGCTACTTTTTATGATTAATATGCTGATGAATATCTTTATACTGAGTAAATAACCCATAATGATCAATTTTGATGTAAATTATTATGTCCCAAAAATGTCCCTGTATTAATTTTCTAATTGCTTGTTTGTTTCCTTCCAAGAAGTTCAAAATTGATGATACAGACCCTCTTGAATTGCCTAACAAAGGGCTATGAAAATTAGATGCAGCTCATGGTTACTGTAGTCATTACTTGTTACTGTGAGTCTTTAAAAATGTCTGAGGTTTCCATACATTGTGGTTGTCAGTGGCCCCTATGATCCCATATATCAGCGATTTCCCTGATTGATTTCTCTCAGGTAAAAGGTTCTCTCCCACAGGCTCAGATCAGGACACTGATCCCATTGTTCTTCCCTCTGACTAAAGGGACTCTGCTGTACTTGCAGTTGTGCTAGTTCACAATGGTAGTCAAAACAAAAACAGATTTTTAAATGAGTTTAAATTAATGCAGCCTAATTAAACATCTTTACTATTTAGAATCATCCCACTTTTAATGGCTTCAAATCACATATTCTCTAAGTTCTATACATATAAAATTAGAGCCTTGATTTAGTGAGTATCTCTGAATGTACACAGAGAGGTATTTATTTACTCTTAAGTCATACCTAATGTCATATGAGGGTTTTTTTTTTTCTTTTAGACAAGTAAATAAGTCACTGTGAAATCCTTTCTGGGATAATCTGGTGGGTACTCCAAAGCTTGCACCCAAGACTCAATAGATATCATGCCAGAGGCTTACCTCTGGAGGTTACATCATCATGTGCCAACTAAAGAGCTACTGCAGATGAATACAACCAGCTTAGACATCTATTGTCTTCACTTTTTCAAAAGGTCCTTATGGTTTCAGTGATGATTCCCTCCCTTCATAAAGAACTCCATCAGTTCACACAAGCACCGCCTAGTTCAAACAACCTCTGGTCTTACAGGAGAAACCTTAGGTGGTTTCTGATGCTCAAGACTGTGGCTGGGTTTATCTGTTTCTTCACGAGCAGGGTTATGAGTCGTCTCGGCTCTCTGTTGACCCAGACATTTCCAGTTTGGTTGTTACAAGCAGAGTGCACTGATCTGTGCTACCCTACCCCTGTTTCGTCTCTAATCCACACATTTTCTACCATTTCACCCATTTTCCAACCCTTTTGTTAACTCTCTTTACATGTGTTGATCTGTTGATCCTAAAACATGTGTAAGAAAGTCTTGCTCATGTTAGAGGCAGTTTCAGGAGCTCTGTAGGAAATACACACCGCTGTGATTTCGTATAAGAAGTGCTTCATAAATACTCATCAAATTGTGCTACAATACAAAACATAAAGATCTTTAGTTTCTAAACGATGTACAATTCAGTTTTACTGGGCTTTGTTAGGCTTAAAAAACTGCTGGGAAGAGCACGTGCTAGGCTCACCCAGGGTTGAGATGTGGCTGTTTCCCCTTGAGGACTCAGAGCAACTTATCAGTGTCTGCTTCAGAGACATTAGGGACTTTTGCTAGTTGACAATTTCTGAAGATCACTTGTGAAAGCTTAGATTCTCCTAAAAGCATGGATACCATATGATGTTTGCTGGGAGACAATTGTAAGAGCTCTCCTTTGGTGCTTTCTGTGTTTAAGGTATCTGTTGTAGTACAATCTGTAGCACTCAATAGCCATCTGTAGATATTTTTTCTTTCCCCTGGTGAGCTCTTTCATGGAGAAAGATGTTCATCATGTCTTTTATTTTTCAATGCTTTTTTAGTGATTATTTTTTGTTTGTTTCACATTCTATTTCAGGTGTAGCATACACTAAACTTGTGTTCTCGTTCTGTGTAGCATGCACTTAAGTCTTTTAAGGGCTTGAGCTAGACAGATATCTAAGAGATTGTCCAGAATACAGCACAAATCAACAAGCTCTCAGGCCCATCCCCCTAGGAATAAATTCTTTCCTTAGAAACATATCAACCCTCAGGTTAATAGACCTCTAGTGACCTGCTCCATAACCTTGCCAACCAGACAAGTCCAGACAGATTAGAAACTCTGTAATGAACCCAATTTGTTCCATATGGGGTTTCCAGTATAATTAGAAAAGAATTCATTGTGTAATATTCTGTTTACTCATCTCATAGAAACCAAGAATAAAAAGGTAAATAGTAAGTAGTATATGAAATTAGGAAGTCATTGATTATTAAGGAGTATGAAATGAAAAGGGTTCATGGGCCATTGATAGTCTACATTAAAGGCTTATTTAATTGTACTGTGAATTGGGTCAGCCTTGGCCTTATTACCTTACCATATCTTACCAGGGACTCTTTGTTTAATTTTTTCCATAGATAATGTCTTTTACTTAGTCGTTTCCTTTAATAATTCCAAAAATAATTTTAAACTTTTGTGAAAGTGCCCTATTGTAGGGACTTGATAGAAAAAAAAAATGATTGCTAAAAATTACAGATCGTGTCAACATGCTATAATTATTTTTCTAAGTTAATATTTGCATAGTGATTATGCATTTAAAATTTAAAGAACGATTTTTCATCATTCTGTTTTGTGATTTCTAGTAATAATATATGTTAAAACCAGCTTCTATTTATTAAACTCAAATATGTATGTTACAGTCTGCATTTAAAAAAATCACGACAAAATTATGATTTACTTAATTATTGTTTCCTTTGCTTTGAAGTGCAATCTTACATAGTCTAGGTTGACCTGTTCATTGCCCTGTGGCTCTAGCTGGCCGTGATACCCTATTCATGTGTGTCCACCTACAAGTACTAGGATTCCAAGTGTCTCGAGGACACCTAACTAGAAATCTACTTTAGTTCATATTCTAATGAACTTTACCTCTGAAGCCTGGAAACTTTTGAACAGTTTAGTTACTTTGCAATTTTTCCCATCTGTTATTTATTTATTTATTTATTTATTTTCCTTGGGACTGAGGAATGGACCCAGGCCTTGCACCTACTAAGCCTATGCTGTTCTGTAGAAATATAATCTCAATTAATTTAAGTTTTCTGTGTCTATCCTAATATGTTTTTGAACCCGAAGTCCAACTTTCCATATTTTACCAATGCTTAAATTATTCAATTGTTTATTTTCCCACACAAGTATTTTAAACTTTAGTTTTAATGTTGTATGATCATTACTTTTCAGGACGCATGACTGTGCCCCCTTTACATTTCTACCCTATGATATTTTCCCTATTAGTTTTATGATTTGAATACTTAAATCAATATTACTGCATTTATGTTTTTACTCATTTCTCTTCTCTCATTATGTGCCCTCAGACTCTCTAATGTCTGGCCTCTGCCTCCTGAGTAATGGAATAATAGGTGTACCTAATTACTTTATACTTTGATGATTTTATTTTAACCACACATACACATAGGCACAAACACACAAGCACACATGTGTACACAAACACACACACACATATATGTACACACACAAACAAGGACACACATGCATATTTGAAACACCAATTATCTCACACCAAAACAGCAAGAAGCACTTGACGTCACTGGTCAGTTGTAAGAATTGGAAGCTTTCATTCTGAAGGAATGAGCAGTGTAACCCGCAGGTCATTCTTGCTTCGTGACGAGAATTTACTGAGGCTATCACTTTCTGCCTTTTGTGTAATCTGAATTGCAAAGTTTTCCAGTAATATAGCATATTAAATACATAGACAAAAATAGATATGAAATCTTGAGTCACATTACTATACAAAGTATCAAATATTCAAACATGGTTTATCCATAAAAATCCACTTTTGACTTTTAGCTTAGTTGTTACATTTTTTTCTGATATATTAACCATACATTCCTAAAATATATTAAGACTGCAATTATTTAACATATGTAAATATAATACATATGTATGTATAGCAGTACATCATATTAAAAATAAAACTAACATCTATAGTTCATAATCGCAGATCAAAAATATTTATAGAGACACTCTATTATACATAGAATTAGTTCATACATACCATATACAATCAACACCTGTCATTATCTTGTTTCTAAGATAATTAACTTAGTTATATTAAATAAGTAGATATACATAAGTGTTCCTCTTCCAAATATATACATGAGTAGGAACAAAAGATGCACTATGTTTTACAATATGAGAGAAAAGTCTGTTTGTTATATTTTAAAAGCTAACTACCACCTTGTGGTTCAAGAAGCAAGAATTGGTTAAAAAACATAAGCACAAGATATATTTAAATTCTTAGAATAGAAATGGATTAAATATTTTACTTAAATGTTGTATTTTTGTTAAAATTAATCAACTGTGCCTATTTAATTTACTTCTTAAACATTTGTCTTTAGAAAAATATGCTTGTGTAAAAAACACGGGACAGAAACAAAGAAACAAACAAGAATTAGCTGGATGCTAAAGGCAAAGAAAAGAAAAGTGGATACATATTTATAATATTGTTATTCTTCTTTTTTATCCCTGAAGAAATAACCTAATGCTACTTCTACTTCATAAATCTTTACAATGAAACCTTTTCTGAGAATAATTCAATTGTAAAGTCCATCAATAACTTACTGCTTAAGACTCTAACTAAGAGGATTTTCTTCTTTTCAAGATGGCAGAGAAAGTGAAATATGTTTTCCAAATACTACCCTCCAATTGAAAATAGAACAAAAAGCATAAGTGTATAAGTATGGGTCTCTGTATCTATCTGTAGTCTCTGTCTCTGTCTTCTTTGTCTTCTCTTCCTGATCCTTCAATCATTTTCTACCTGATACCACATATGAAACTCAAGATTTCACATGGACTTGTCAAGACTTCTGCACAGAGCTCCATTTCTTAGCAGGAATATTATACCCTAGTGTTCCCTAATTTTTACTAACACATTTGTTGAAGTATTAGTGTTACTTCTTCAGTTCTGCCAGAGTGAGTCTGGGTAAATTGAGAAATGAGACAGGAGGTCAAAACAGAAAATATTACACTCAGTTAAATCATTTAAACAATATAATCATATAATGAAGGCATGGCCGTCATCAATAACCATTCAAGTAATTCGGGAAGGACAGAGACAGAGAGATGGGGCAAGACAAAGGAGGCAGGGAAGAGAGAAAAATGTTGACTCTACTGATCACTCAGAAGAAAGAAGTTTAAAATCCTTTTTTATTTATTATGGTTCATCAAATTCTTACATAGAAGATAACTCACAGGGAACAACATCGAATTTGTTCTTGCTAAAATAAAGATAAGACACCCATATGTAGTTTGTAATGATGGGGAAAATGAAAGTTGTAGGAAATTCTGCTTGAGAACTATCTTCAGGGTTCACATATTAATTTGTTTGATGTGTGGTGAGGTCTACAAAGGCAGACAGTTCCTTATTTATAGCATAAGAACAAAAGCATTTCTCACCACAATCGAGAGAGCTGGAGGAAGCAGTGTTCAGGTTGGCATTAGGAGAGAGCGCAGTGACCCCATGTGTGGTTTGTAAATAGATTACCTCATCACTGAGTACCTGCTATCTGCACTTCCGAAAATCTAATATCCTCATGTGTAAAATCACTATGACAAGGCGCCTAACTCATGGATACAATGTGTTAACTGTATGAGAAAAAAATCTACGTAAACACAATACTGTCAGAGCCTGTGCTCCATAATTAGTGTCCCTTAGCAGCAAACACTGCTGCAGTTATATATCCGTAAATGCATATTACACATTCTATGGGAATGGAAATCCATTAAAATGAATAAAAAGTAAAATAGTAAACCTATTCTGAAAGCACCCCATTTTAGTAATATCTTTATTGCTAATAAACTCTCTTCTCTCTGGGGAGAGAAATTCTGTCTTAAACATTTTTATTTGCACTGAATTAACTGTTACAATTACAGTTAGGAGCAGCGCGATTACTTTGCTTGCATATACTATTTATGTTAAAATTGTTACAGAGTAATTGACATGCTTCATTTTAAGAACTGAACAGTGAGTCAGGAAGTCATATTCATTCATGAAACCCTGATGAGTGTAAGCTTGATCATCAGTGTGTGCCAACAATAATTGTGAGTAAGGAAAACCGAAGCATTTTGGAAGTCCAGTTGGAGTTAATGAGTAAGTATATTTACTTTTATTGTGTTTCTCTGTATGGAAGGTATAATTTCACTTTATATTTTAGGGTTATGTTTCTTCATTCTTTGGCACGTCTGTGAAGTTGCTAAAATTCCTGCAGAGATGTAGTAAAATAAATGGATAACTGCCAATATTGAACAAGTGGCACAGTCATTTGTTGTCTTGTTCACAAAGCAGCCATTGTGGCTAAGAAAGGAAAACGTGAGCATGGCCCTGGCACACAAGTCAGAAAATGATTTAACAAATACTGTGGTTCAAACACTGCTTGCCCATAAAATTGAACCATAGAATTTTTGCCATTTATGGAAAGTCATGGTAATGATTTTATTTGACCATTTAAAAACTTTGCACAAACAGATCCAGAAATTGATCACACTAGCAAGGGTGAGGTGGTTATTGGATGCTGTCTTTTCATGACGAGGACTGGAGTTATCAAATAATGGAGGGACTTAACTTTTAACTCTGTATTATCTTTTTTTTTTCCTCTGACGTTATATGCCTCCTTTGACAATAATTTTATTTTAAATATTTGATTGTGATTATGTGTGACCATTCATTTGCATACTTTTCCAGTTTGCATATATTGTTCTTACACAAACTGTCCAATTGTCGAATGCATTGTAATGCTTAAATTAAAATCCAGGTTTATCTAGTATCAGCTTTAAACACCTTGTTCTCCAAGAGGTTAAAACATTCTGTTTGTAAACACTTAAAAAGTCATATTGTTAACATTGCTGGAAATAATACTGGAATTGGTTTGTGGCAGCTCTGGATACATACAAATATTTACTGCAACATGAGATAATTCAAGTAATGCAAAGATGCTACTGACAGAAAATTAATGTATTTAACTATCTGACAGTAGAGAAAAAATCCATAGATTTGGCTTCCAAACCTTGAGAACATTTTACAACTTAAATGGTCTGTAGAATGGCAATCCCATCCATAATATTTCAAATATGTAGCTGTAATTGTCCTGAGTTCAATATTTCAGAGGGTCTTGGTAAAAAAGTACCTTGCCTGAACAGGCACATCTCATAAACATAGGTGAGGTGTTCTCTCCATATTTTTTTAAGGGTCATTTAACTAAATTTAAATTTAAGAATTATTGCTCAGGCTGAGTTTGGCAAGGTATATGTATACAACACACACACACACACACACAGAGAGAGAGAGAGAGAGAGAGAGAGAGAGAGAGAGAGAGAGAGAGAGAGAGAGATGGAGGGAGGGAGAGGGAGAGAGAGAGGGAGAGGGAGGGAGAGAGACAGAGACAGAGAGAGACAGAGAGACAGAGAGAGAGACACAGAGAGAGAGAGAGATAGTACCTTTGTATATATGAGAAAAAACTTTATGTCAGTGCAGGAGAAATCGAGATTCAAACATGAAAAGACCCTTTAACTATATGACCAGAAACGGGAAAGATCTTTAAACTTGTTTTAGTACCTATGTAATGCAGAGACGTGTCGATGAAGATGAGATATAATATGATAAAAAAAAATTCCTCAGAGATTAGTGCTACAGAACTTCAGATGGTGTCAATTAGCACAATTTAAATTAAGTTTGTTTTGTTTTCTAGATTTTGATGATGTTTTGCATGTCTTAATTGAGTTATAAATATAAACAATGGAGTAAAACGATCATTCTATTATGGAGGCTGAAAAGTTCTCATACAGTAACTGTTGTCTTTGGCAATATGTGTGCTCAGATATGGAAATATATAATTTACAGTTTAGCATTACAGTTCATTATCCTAAACACTTAAATCCTATGTCAGAAGAAATGTGATAAGAAAGTAAATTCTCTCTCTACATATTTAACATAAACATTTAATAAGGTGGTCTTGCAGCTACACAAATAAAAGTTTATCCAACACAGTGTATCAAATCAGAGCTATTACCTATATTTCCATTTTTAAAGCTTTGTTATAACATATATCAGCACCAAATATTACTAAAATAAGAGAATGCTGATAACATCGGTGAATACTACTTAATTTCAATTTAAAAATTCAAAGATATGTTAATACATTGTTAGATATCCATAGGTACTATTGTGAATTAGTATCTCTATAATTTTTATTCTGAAAGCAGATTTTGACAGATTTTCAATAGTATTCAATACACAACAATAATTTATTTTTAAGTTTTAATTTTCATTCTAGTAATTCTAAATTTGGTTGCTGGTAGACACCTTTAGACATCAAAACATGTCATAAACAACTAGTTTAATACATATAGTAGTGACAAAATAGAACTGAATCGGAATAGAAATGTTACATTTGGTTAATGTGTGAGTTGCTCACGTATTAGTGAAGTGGGCACAAAATTGATATAATTTATTCATTACACTAGATTTTGTAATACTGTAATGGGATCCAGAGAAGTGTGTGTGTGTGTGTGTGTGTGTGTGTGTGTGTGTGTGTGTGTGTGTGTGTGTGTAATAAACAGGAAAGGAGGTTAAGGATGCAAATAACCAGTAGTTGATAGAAAATTCTCATGGTTCATGTGCCAAATAAATGACATGAAATTTGGACAAGAGCCAGGCAACTGAGAATCTGCAAATATGGGAATATTTCAAAGGAAGGTGGGACTCTTTTAAGCTTACATATGTAGGAAATTCATAGAAAATATATTTTCATTCTCAATTATGAACATTTATTTGAGAGGTAGCAAAATACAGGAGTGAGACGATTTGGGGCTACTTATAACAGAAATCAGCAAAAGACATTGAAAGAGATCTGAAGGCTGTCAATGGAAGGAGAGGCCCTTGGTCCTGGGAAGGTTCTATGCCCCAGTGTTGGGGAATGCTAGGGCCGGGAAGCAGATGTGGGTGGGTTGGGGAGCGGGGGTGGGGGGGAGACAGGATTGGGGGGTTTTCAGAGGTGAAACTAAGGAAGGGGATAATATTTGAAATGTAAATAAAGAAAATATCTAATAAAAAAAGAAAGAGAACTGAGAGAGTTCATCAGAATAGGACCAATCCCTAAGATGTACAACTACCATGGGAATTCAGTTCTTTACAGAGTTAGGCAGCATATTAGTGAAAAATTAAAATTATAAAATATAATATATAGTTTTGGTGCAATTTCTGGGTATTTTTAAGGTTGATTCCCAGTTGGCTAAACAAAATAACCATATGTATAGATAAGAAGTGTGTGATGGGTTAGGAATTGTTTTGTTCTTGCCTTAAAAATCAAAGACTAAAACCATGTATCTGTCTTTTATATTAGTACCATTAACATTTATGACCCTTTCCTTGCCTGTGTTTCGATCTGAAGAGGCAAACAAAGTAGTCTCATGATCAATGTTCACAATGAAGAAATTAATCTGTTAAAGGATGAGATAAACAGAAGTTGTGTTTCTATTTTAATATTCCAAAATGTGCTTTTATAATAATACAAATCATTGCTGTAATTTTTTTATAATATTGAAACTATTTTTGCCATATAGATGTGACTTCATTGTTACACTGTTTACCCGCTTATATTTTGTTTAGTTATTTTTTCCTTCACCTTTTCTACCTGAGGCTTACCATTCACTACATATGTTATAATATTTATAGTACTCTTATTTTCAGTCACCAAAGTATCAAGGTTACTGCTATTATTACAATGTAACACGCAACTGTGACTATAGCTACATTATTTCATGCATGTATTTATATAAACTGTGTGTGTGTTTGTGTGAAAGTGTGTGTGTGTGTGTGTGTGTGTGCATACACATTAACGTGTGGTTGTGTGTGTGTGTGTGCATACACATTAACGTGTGGTGTTTGTGGGTCCTTGGTGTTGGCGCATGTGTCTGTGCCTGCGCTGGTATTTATTCATGAGTTTGATTACATGTGAAGGTGAGAGTATAACCTTTGGAGTCATTATTCCGTCTATCACTTATTTTCAGAGTCAAGGTCTTTCAGTTGCCTGATCTTGCCATCTAGCCTAGGCAAGCTGGTCAGCAAATTCTAAAGACCTGTTTATGTGTCTTGTCTTGTCTCTTCAGGGATTACAGGTATGTGGGTGCATGCTTGGGTTTTTTAATCTTTTCTGTAGGGATTCAAATGTGTGTGTGTGTGTGTGTGTGTGTGTGTGTGTGTGTGTGTATAAAACAATATGTACTGGCATTTGAGCCTTGATACAATCCCTGTTATAGGACATTTTGCTACTTATTTCTTTCATCCTCACTAAGATCAGCGTGCATGCCACTTATGAGGACTTTGTGCTTATGCCAGTCCTTCTGAATGCTGTCGGAGGACCAATCGCCTAAATGATCCTTTAGACTCACCACTTTCTGATAAATGCAGATTTTCTCTTATCCTGCTTCTGTTACTAGAAATTAACATGCATGTTACTAGCAATAAAATCCCATTCAGTGCTATATAAAATGAGAATCATTAATATCAAAGCTCATGTAATAATTATTAGTAGTAATTTAGTTCATGGTTACTTCATATCAAATCAATAAACATCGAGTGTAGGGAGCTTAATTATAGTGTAATGACTTCTTTACAAAAGTCAAGAGTCTTACTACCTAACACTTGAAATTTATTTGTAGTGGACTAATGATGCTTTTGAAAACCTAAAATTCTTTGGTAATATTTGTTTCTTGTTTACTCTTTATCAAATAAACATCAGCCTTTAAGAGCATATGATTCTATTTCTTTTGTATTAGTGTATCATAATATTCTTATAAAAAAACAAAAATTCTGTAAACTTTAAGTTATGAGACACTCCCTGAATATATTTATTCTCAATTTTGCCTACATGAATTTACTACAGAAAGTGTTTCTATTCATATAAATATGTTTTATTATAATTTACTGTTTCAAAGGTCATTTCTGCAATCAATATTCAGTAAGCTTTCTAACAACCCAATTCATTGAGAATGTCTATTATTAGATAATTCCATATTCATAATTAAAACCTGTTTAGTTCTAGCTACATTTCAAGGTTACAAAAGTACATTTTGATATCACTCTATACTACAATTATACTACAATTAATTCATTACTTTTTAGCCATATAAATTGGTTTACATATAATAGTTAATGTTAATAAATTTGAGCAAATTAGACAAAGGAGTGTTCTATTTCAATTCAAAGATCATTTTAATCCACTAACTCTTTGCAAGATTAATGGTCCTACTAAAAATTAAACACTCCCCTGTGCATGGCATGTGCATCAAATGACCTCATTAAGTAAGAATATGGCGAACAGATGCCTCTGTGACCTGTCTCCAGATTTACTGAGTGGGGAGTGTCCTTGTTTATTGTCCCTTTGATAAGCAAATGAATTTCAAGTTAGGACACAAGGACAGTATTTCCTCATAGATATAGTCTATGCATTCTGAATATTTCTAGTGTACTTTTCTATATGTAGTTTGGAAATAAATAAAATGGTTAAATTGAGTTATAATTTACTGATGAAAATACCATTTACTAATAAAATTTATCTTTACTGATATTCATCAAAACTGAAATATATTTTAAGTCTGTAAGTTCTTGATTTGATGACCTGTTTTTAGAGTTTATGTACAATTTAATATTATCCTATCTTTTCTAGGAAAGGAAAAAAATTGATATTTATGTTAAATTTTGTGAGTACAGACATGTTTAAAATCCTGCCTTGTTTGAATTGTGACATGCAGTGAATATGATTATAAATGATCTGTTTCATGTGAATACATGCATTGCATTTGTAATTATCTTTAAGGCATTTAAGGAAGTTATTTATCAGTTGTTTATCTGTTATTAAAACTAGTCTTATACTGTTATTGACATCCTAGAATGCAGTCAGTTAATGATGCTGTAGCCTATAGGTGGTAAGCTAGTGCTCAGGTTTTTCTTTGTTTTTTGTTAATGCCTTTCTGATTGATAAAACCACAGACATACACAGAATTCATTTATAAAATTAATGTTTAAAGCAATACAGTTGCTTATTGCTTTTCTTATTCTGTATTTCTCTTTGAAATCCCATTGTATCTTAAGCAAAGTGATGGTTTTATTGAGTGAATTCTATTTTGAAAACATATCTATGTTTAAAGTTATAATACATTCATGAAACTCCTTTCCAAATTATGGTAAGAAGTGTTTCTTGAGATCAAAGCTTTATATAGGGTTTCTCTGGAAAATATACTTAATGTATCTATAGAAATTAGTAATCTCTTTGTTATTGATTTGAGTGCTTATGTGATGTTAGCATTTTTAGAGAACCACAATATTAACAATAAAAAAACATTAGTGGTACTTACATGTTGAGGATATTTCCTGAAAATTCCTAATGGAAGTTTGCTATTGAAAAATCTTTAAAATTGTCCTTCCATATAAATAACTTCACATACATATGGATATGAATAATGAAAAATAATGCACATACACCAACAATTTGTTAAGTTTTAAATAATGTATGTTGTAACCCAAAATTATATAAATGTAGTAAATTTTTTCTTTTCACTTATCTGTGAATTTATCTGTTCACTTAAAATATAATTAAATTATAAAATGTAATCATCTTTAAATTTTGCATGGGAATAGTAGTAATATATAAATTATAGTGTGTAGCTCTTATAAAATAGACTTTTCTAAGAGAAGACAAGTTCTTAATAATCGTGTCAAATAGAGAATTATGAGAAATGCTTGCATATAAACAGTGGAAAGTATGGTAGTTAAAACACTACAAATAATTCTATAACATATTGTTTGCACATTTATAAAGAAGAATTAAATCTTAATGTGATTGTTTCTGGGGCTAGAAGAGAAATTGGTAAAATGTTTGCCTCACAAACATGATGTGAATCCAATATTTTTGACCAATGTAAGCTGAATATGATATTTTGCTGTAATACTGATAATATAGCCTGTTCTTAATAATAATATTAAATGTGACTAAAATATAGTTACATTCAATGGAGAAAATATTCAGGAACTTAATCAAATTAACCAAAATATGTGTGTTATCTACTTAAATAAATAGTACTTCCTAAAGCCAGTGGAACCCACTAAATAAAATTTCTGTGATTCATTAAGAATTAATTGATATTGATGTGCCCTTATTGTGTGCAATGGTTGATCATTCTGTAGAAGCAGAAAATATAAATTATGTATGAATGAAATATTCATCCAACCTTGAAAATACAAAGACATTTAGGGTTCAAATACCTTAGTTATCAATGTCATCTCCTTCTCAGTTTAAATATTAACTCTGAATAATAATGGCAAGCTGGAGTTGTCCTACAAGAAGAGAACACTTCTTCCTTAGAGGAGATGCATATAATGTCACTTTTCACTTTGCAACAATTCAAGTCCATCACCTGGTGGAAGTGCTCCAAGAGTCTTACTTAAAATGAATGTAGGGACAAACTAAAGAACTGGCAAATACCTGAATGTCACTCTCAAAGGCAGGAAGGATATGTAAACTAAATTGCGTAGAGGAAACAGATTTCACATTAATTTTTACTCATTTTTATGTCTACTTGTAAAAGTTTTCTGGTGTTTAAATTTTAGCTACTCTGATGACATATTATATAAACAGAGTGGAATGCACAAAGAAATAGTTCATACCCTTTATATGACATCTTGTGCATTCCTCGGAGATTACTTTCCAAACATCATTCTTTAATTGTCTCATGAAAAATCCTGGCAAAAATTTATGAAAGAGAATGAGGGGGCATGTAGAGAGTAGGGGGAGAGAAGTGGATGAGAGAGGGATACAGAGAGAGGAAATAGCCTGAGAGTGAAAAGGAGAAGCAGGGGGAGAGGAAGAGAGAAGCCAAATTAACTTGCCTGGTAAGATAAAGTAACATGGTGACATTTAATATCACAGTCCTTGAAGAATTTATAAATCTAACACATACAAATGCAGGCCTATGAAAGCCCAATATTAAAAATAAAGCAAAAAAATGAAAAAGTGTTTGTGAAGATTCAATATATCAAAGACAAACCTCATAATCAAGGGAGAATACTTTTGAGAATTATAGGAAGTAAGAAATGCTTAAACTGGAGGATTATTTTAATTATTTATGGATTCAAAGTAAAAAAAATATTTGTTGAGTTTAGAAATAAATTAAAAAATTAGGGTTTGGATCATCTTTTGAAAACGTATATTCTATTTGCTATTTGTATCAAAAATAATAAATAATTATCACAATATATTGTGTGATAAAATATGAAGTCTACTGACAATTTAAATTTTGTATTTGTATCTCCATGTTACCTAATATATAATAACAGAGATCCAATGTATGGTAGGAATTTTGTAAGGATAGCAAAATAATTATTTACTAAATTTTAAGTGACTAAAAAAAATCTAAGAATCTTCTGATATTTAATCATTTGTAAAAAATAAAAATAAAAACAAACAAAAAAAAAACTAGAGAAAAGTGTATCAGTAAAAAAAAAAAATGTGAGAAAAGCAGTATACTAGTAACAAACCACTCTTTAAAGAGCACATTTACCTGGGCAGTGGTGGCGCACGCCTTTAATCCCAGCACTTGGGAGGCAGAGGCAGGTTGATTTCTGAGTTCAAGGCCAGTCTGGTTTACAGAGTGAGTTCCAGGACAGTCTGGGCTACACAGAGAAACCCTGTCTGAGAAAAACAAAAACAAAACAAAAAAGCACATTTTAAAATTCATTAGCATTTAATTTTATTAGATTTTCACTATTTTTCATATTTAGGAGTATTTTCCAAACCATATATATATGCATCACATGTGCCTGGTGCCACTGAGGTCAGAACAGGGTGTTTGATACACTGGAAGTGGAGTTATAAAGGGTGTGAGACACCATGAGGGTGCTTTGAGCCGAAATGGATTCCTCTTCAAGGTCAGCAAGGGCTCTCAACCACTCTGCAAGTTGCTCAGCTCCTTAACAGTAACATTCTAAGCACATGAGTTAACGTGTGGATTCCTGAATGGCAGGTTGTTTAAAATGCAGTATCAAAGTTCCCTGTAACTTACTCATGCAATGGCCAAATGCATTAAAGCTGTCAACATCTTCACATAGTGGATGGTAAATGAATCCATATGAATAAATGAGATCTTCACAAAGTAGAATGCTAAGTGTGAATAAATTAAGGCGCCCTACTCTGCTTTAGACACCGCATCTTGATGAGGAAAAGAGCCACGTCTGGGACATGTATAGTCATGCTGGCTGTCACCAGAGCTGAGGCTGTGCTCTGCTCAACTGTGATGAATTGTTTTGGGTATTAATTAACTGCATTGTAACTAGGAATTTTTCCAAATGAAATTGATTGATATGAAAACAAATGAAGAATATATTAATATCAGAGTGTAGATTTGAAAATGACTAGGAAAATGGCATCATTTCCCGGAAAGAAAAGACACTTAATATTCATGTACTTCAAGTTAAAGTTCCATAGAAACTGGTGTAATCTCGTTGTTGGTTATGGGACAGCTGAAAAATTTATAAGCGTACCAATAGTTTTAAGATAATACTTTATTTGAATAGATTAATGATTAACTGGATATAATTTTAGCTACTTATCTTATTGCTCTGTTAAAAATACCCTAATAAAGGCAACTTAAAGGTGAAAAAATTAATTCAATGACTTTAATCAATATGTTAGATTGTAAACATATAGAAAACTGAAAGAACCTAGGTAATGACAAAAAATAGATACAATGAAGTATGACATTCAATATCAAAGGTATAAAGCAACCTTGTCCAGCATAGTCTGTGAGCATGTGATTGCAGGTCCTGATGAGGCCTTGGCTCAATGGGATGCAGAAGCAGAATTGACTGAGAGGTGCAACTGGGGGGAAGCTCACATCACTAGTGCTCTTCAAGAACCCTAAACAATCATCAAGGTTAACCCTCAACAGTCACTGAGGTTCAATGAACTCACATGAGCAATTGTTACTCCTAGTCCCCTTCCTTTATGCATCCCCCACATTCTCCCCCTCTCCTCTTCTCTCTACCCTCCTTTTGCTTCCCCCTCCTTTTCCCATCTCCTTTTGTCTATCTGTCTTTCTGTCTGTCTGTTGGTCTCCTACCATTTCTCTTCCTCTCTTTCTCTACTAAGGTAGTGATTGCATGTCCACTCACTTGAAGGTAAGCTGTGTCTGTGTATAGAGATTCAGGCTGAAGTCAAGTATGTAAGTATCTCTTTTATCACTTTGTACCTTTTAACAAACACTTATTTATTTTGTTTGTTTAGTTATTTATTTGTTTGTTTATTTTTAGTTAATTGAGAATTTCATGTACTCTTATAACACATACTCTCTCTTCTATCTCATCCCAGATCCAGCCACCTTTCCACTCACCTACCACTGAGTTACCATTTTTAACCTATCAATATATATCTAGATCTAGATCTAATGAGTGCGTGCATGTTCATGTAGGTAAAGAGATAACTTATGGGAAGCAGATACTGCCTAACACCATGCTGGCTTGTTGGTTAGTAATTATACCTACTAAGTCATCTAGCTACCCGACTCACTCACTGCATTATTGAGATAAGATATCTCTGTGTACCTTGAACTCATGTATACAACTATACTGTCTGGCTATTGAACCAAGTCCTTTTGTTTGTGTGGCAAGTAACTTACAGATACTTATAAAGAGATAAAGATTAGAAAACTGTTTTTCAGTAAAATCAATACAGGGACAATGCCCTTTGATGTTTTGTTTATGAATCGACATTTTATATATTAGAATAAGTCTCCTTCTCAATACTTGCTAGCTAAGCCTTCTTTTCTTACATGATATGTATCAGAGGCAGTCTCTCACAGAGGGACGGACTTTGATATACATTTAAAAGTTCAGTCCTATCAATGCCTGTTAAGAAGAGAAAACAAAACCACAAATAAATACCTATATGCAGAATAGCTTATAGTATCCAGTTTGCAGAAGTAGGCTAAAAGCCAAGAAGAAAAATCAGTAGCAACCCTATTAGCTGGACAATGTCTAACAAGCTCTAATATAGATGCATCTGTGATACCTACAATCAGTTTTGAATTTGAAGCTGATTTGAGTTTTTTATTGGGTATTTTTTTATTTACATTTCAAATGTTATCCCCATTCCAGGTTTTCCTCACCATCCCAGAAACCCCCTATTCCATCCCCCCTCCCTCTGCTTCTATGAGGGTGTTGACCCACCCACCAAACCACTCCTGCCTCACTGCCCTATCATTTCCCTACACTGGGGCAATGGGACTTCCCAGGACCAAGAGCCTCTCCTCCCATTGATGCCCAACAAGACCATTCTCTGCTATATATGCAGCTAGAGCCATTGATCCCTCCATGTGTAGTACTCTTTGGTTGAAATTTTTAATTTATTTTATTTTGTGTTAAAATCTATTCTTTCCTCATACAATAGAATCAAGCCACACTTTCCCCTTCCTCTTCCTCTCTTTATACCCCGTCCCCAAGATCCACTCCCAATCTGTTTCCTTTTCAGCAATAAGCAAACATCCAAAAAAAAAAAAAGAGAGAGCCAAATAAGACTAAACAAGGCACAGTAACACAAAGTGAAAGCCCTCATGTCCAGGCAAGACAAGGCAACTTAAATAGCAGGAAACAAGACTTAAGAGCAGGCAAAGGAGTCAGAGATACACCAGCTCCTCCTGTTAAGAGGTGCACAACAACACCAAGCTAACATTCATATCATAAATGCAGAGGACCAGTATAGAACAATTCAGGTCCTCTGCTTGCTGCTTCAGTCTTCGTGTGCCCATGGGAGAACTTAATTTTACAGCAAATTAGAGAAATTTGGGTAGATAGATATACATGGCAGTATAAAATTTCCAGCATGAGCCCGCCAGCTTGTTCCATGCATAAACTACCCGAGATAACTACACAAGCTTAGTTAATTTATTTTTAACATATTTTGTTATTAAATTCCACCTGAATTTTACCTTAATGAATTTTAGTTGTCATTAAAGGCATGCCAGAGACTATGGGACTTGGAAATCTGAGACTTATTTTTCATAGTTCTCTAGGTTAGAAGTCTAAGACTTCAGAAGCAAGAATGGAAAGGGTCTGTTGAAGGTCCCTTTAGTGGCTTGAAAGTGATCATTTCTAAATGTACTTGTCAAGTTCACAGAGAAAAAGGGAACTTTCTCATTAGTTCTAATGAGGCACACATCTCAATTTTGAAAGCTCTATGAGCCTGGACTATACCTAATGCATATACCTCATGTCAAACACCATATAGACATAGAGAACTACAAAATAAAACTCATCAATGTTTTAAATGAAAGCACACATAAGAAGAAACTTTAAATATCTGAAACAATTATAAACTTTATTGTTTGTGATTATGAAGTTTAAAGCTATGATCGTGACACTATCAGCATTTTTAAAAAGTAGTTTGATGAAATTATAATTAGTATTTCAAGGAAAATGAACAGAAAGCATTCCTTTCTAGTACTTTTATGGGATTCTTTAAGCTGACAGTGCAGTTGGTGCAGAGCATAATGAGACTTGGACCCTTATAATTTACTAAAAAAACAAACTTACACAAAGAGAATGTACTTAGTTTCTTTTCTCGTGCTTTTGAATGCTTTGCAAAGTAATTATTTCAAGCTTTAACTTGCAAAAATTGTTAGAAAATTGGGCCATTTATTTACTTTTTTTTTTTTTTACTGTTTTCTTTTGTGCCTATTTTGCTTTGTCTTGCTTTCTTATTTCAGGTCTCTGTTGCTCTGTCAGTCAAATTTGCAACGTGCCATTTCCTTCTCTATTATTTTGGTAAATATTGTATGTTTGAAATCCGGGTCAGCTTATTTTGATATTATTTTCCTTACTTTATAAAGAAGAGCGGTTCCAAAAGAAAGAAGCTCCTGACATCAAATATTGTATGTAATTTAAAAAAAGAGTTTTTAAAAATACCTGCAAGAAATGTATAAATATTGAAAGCTGTCAGCACTCCTAATATAGAACGTTTTCATGTCCAGCAGAAATGATTGTTCTGCTTATATTAGTCCTAAATGCAGCGAAATGGGCAGAATCCCATGAAGCCTCCGGGCTTGCAAATTCTCCCCATCACCCCACAGTTAAGGAGTATTTAGAGTTAAAGGAAGACTCTTATTTGCAGAATAAAGACATTGATGTAAGGTGGCTACAACTTGGGCTAAATGGTTGAATGTGATTTTTTCCCCATTATGAGAAATTGTTTGAAAGAAAAAGAAGCGATCACAGTGCAGTGAAGTCAGAAAAGTGAAATGTTGAATCTTTTCTACCATAAGTTCTATGATTATTACTAAGCAGTCCCGCCTTGACTTGGGTTTTCAGTTAGGATATTTTTTTGTCTCTGTAGTAACATTATATCATATTTTAAGTGAAATGCATTGTAGATGTTTAAGGCATGGAAATAATGTAGTAATTGTGTATTGAACCGCATTAACCATTAGTTTTCTTTTTCCACATATGAGTCCCAGGGATTGAACTAAGGGTGCCAGGATTGGTAGCAACTGCCATGTCCCATTGAACATGTCATTGTCCCTCTCTGCATTTTGATAATTGTCACGCTCTCACGTAAATCTTTCAAAGTTGAAACTGTGACTCTTCAGGCATGACATTGTGGACCCGAGTGCAATCCATTCCTATGTGACTTGCTCTCATTCCTCACTCCAACCATAGATTCTTATGGGTAATTTTCTTCTATTAACATGAGTCAGAAAACTTGAATATCAATAATTTCATTCATATAGTCTCACTTTAAAAAAAACCTATTACTGTCATTCTTAGGAGGATTATTTTTTAAATTTTTTTATTAGACATTCTTTTGTTTACATTTCAAATGTTATCCCCTTCCCCGATTCCCTCCCTGAGAATTCCCTTATCCCACCCCTCCTCCTCCTGCTTCTATGAGGGTGTACTCCTACTCACCCACCCACTCCTGCCTCCCTGCCCTTGCATTCTCCTACACTGGGGCATCAAGCGTCACAGGACCAATCTTGTTAAGATTACTACTACTGTTCTTGTAATTAACTATCTATACTAGTTCAGAATATTTCATTTGAAAGTAACAGAATGTTTCATTGTTTGATTTCATGTAGTGTTTTCTGAAGGGCTGAATTTCGTCATGATCATAGGTAATAGAAAAGACTTGAGAATCTAACCACTCTCCTGATCAAGGATTACTTCCCCCGCACCTCTTCTGTCACTGAATTTCTCCGTCTGTATCTGTTCTCAGGTTTACTCATCACCTGCTTGGGTCCTTCAACTTATGCATGCTCCTCAGTGAACTATTCCAGACCTGACCAGGTTCTCATCTCATAGTATATTGTCCAGATCTGCTTGTCAAGTTTACTTAACATTCTGGGTATCATTTTTGGATGCATTGTTTGCTGTGATGTAAGATGCCAGTGTATCCATTCTGTTAGACTGTGAATGAGGATGGTGTTGTGGAGACATGGTACTAGTCATCTCTATAGTTCCCATATAATGAATAAGAATTAATTCTCAGGCATTAATGTAATTTACTTGAAAGTTATATCACTTCAGCTACAGAACAAATCTATTAAATTTCAATTTAGGAACAAATCTATTATTCAGAACATGCATTTTATTATAGAAAATTACAGGTGGAAATTAATTTATTATGCTTTTATGGAAATTGTATAAGACCTTCAAGTTTAATTGAATGTGCTTAGATTTATTTAACTGCAACTCTTAAGGGAAGTTTAATAGTTCATTGGCAGAATAACGTTTTTCTAGGGATACAGAGAACTTTCTCAGATGACATACGTTTAACATGCAAGGACATACTCTTTAAATTAGAGACAAACCATCTAGCCAGTCATCATCTTTAGTGTAAATATGATTGAAAAAAATGTTTTTGGAATACAACATAGTTGATCTGCAGGAGAATGTTGCTTATCAGAATCTGCGAGAGAAAGGTTGAAATGGTTTTCAATACGTACTAGGTAACAGTTATATAAGGTAATGAGCTCCAGTTTCCTAACATGCCACAATATAAACATATAACAATTTTATATGTTATAATTCAATAAAATTAAAATGTCAGAAATACTTACCATGAATCATTAGTTTCTGAAGACATATACATGGGTACTGGGAAACACTACACAATTTATATGTGCACAGAAACATAATGTTATCCCATTTGTTTGTATGATTTTCAAATCAGTGACATTTCATTTAAATAAATATATTTTGAACTGAGTAAGAACAGGGAGCCTGGTATGACTCATAGCAATACCGATTCTGAGCTAGTGCCGTATGTGACCATGAAATATAAATAACAGTTTCAAAACAGAGTAGAAAAGGGTCTTGTGACCCAAAATTAAAATAATGACAGCTTGGAGAAAGGTGCTTTCAACCTTTGAATCAATAGCTCATTTTTAAGATATGGGTTCTATTTAAAACCTATTCCTATTGTAAGGGAGTATATAATTTCCAGAATTGCAGGCACATGATAGACAGGCCTTAAAATATATAGTGTATCTTACAAGGCCAGGCAGGTTCCTCCCCATTTGCTATCCTTTTCTGCTTGTGTTAATAGAGTATTTTTAATACACTTTCTGGTGATTTTGAAATTTGAAGGAAAATTAAATTTGCATCATTGTGGTGACATAGAACATCAGAAACTATAATTAGACTGTGGAAATAGAAAAATGTTATTAGACATTTTGATACAAATAATAGTAGTGGTAATAATGAGATGTGACTCATAAAATAAATTAAATTTTAATTTAATCAGAAGATATGAACATGGAATACAGATTTGTATTGAAAGCTATACAATTTTTGCTTCAAGAATTTCCACTTTAAATTTTATAAATATGAATAATAGTGATTTCCTACATCATATTTATTTTCATAGCCTTATTGAATTTCCTCATATTATGACAAGTATTTAATAATATTATTATAAAATTTGTTAACCTTTAATTCCAATTATCACCATAACTGTCATTTGCTGAACCTGTCTAACCTGATTACATATATTCAAAGACAAGCAGTAAGAGTAACTGGAATATTGATATTGATGGCTAACATTTGTGGGTGAGGTTTTTCTTAAACCTTTTCTGCACAGTCACTGGGTTTATAAAGGACATATACATTTGTGAAAATAAAACTTTAACTTCTATATTGTACTGAGAATATGCTCATTGAATATGCTCTACTGTCTTTGGCTCCTGTCTTCATACGTGGACCCTATGGTTTAGCAATTTGGTTTGTTCTGTGAGGTATAAACTAATGACACTGAAGGCAAGAAATTCTAAGACAGTATGTTCATTTTTTTTCTGTGTTTTGTTTGTTTTGTTCCACTGACCCTGCTCTGTATCAGAGTTCCGTTGAATTTACTCTCTTTCCTTATGATTTTCAATATGGCCTCCATTTAATGGTTCTTTGGAACAAAGAGGAGGCACAGCCCTGGTGACTGTCCCCTCTTTCTGCCCCATTCCCAATACCTTGCGTAAACCTTTGTAATTAATCCCTTTGTAAATAAGGTGCTGTCTTAATTTGCGTCTCCCGTCTGCTTCCTTTTGAGAATGTGCAGAGTTATAACATTCTGGGTCACAGGCAGGGCCAGATATGCCATCAGATAAGAAATATTTAAGATCATTACATAATATACTAAGGATATGTGCCATCTGGACTACAGACTTAAAATTTAAAGTAGAGTACTTTGATAGGGCTGACCTTGTTCTTTGGAAGGTTGAAACGTTGACAGTCCATTTAATATCACCCCTAGAAAATATGGTCTTGTGCATGATCAATAAAGTGTGTGACACAGGAAATTAATCTAATGAGCAACATGTAAAGCCTAAGTCATGTTGCTTAATATATTCATGATTTCTGAACAGAAGTATTTGAGTCCATGCAAGCACTCTAAATTTACCTTCAAATATGAATTTTATAAGGATTTTTATATATAAATTCTGAATAAAAATTCAAACTATAGCTATATGTGGCACTACATGATGTCATATTAAATACAGGTATGCTTGTGAATGAACTGAAGAGCTCTCAAACAGATATAAGATAATTTAAGAATCAGTCTATCATGAACAAAATTGACAAATATACTTTTGATTAAATAGTTTGCAAGCCAATATAATTGTCATGGAAATATAAATAAGTTAAGGCCAAGCCAACATACTAAAGTACTTTATAGTTATAATTTATAATGATATTGAATGTATTGCTATATTACTACAATAAATTATATTTAAATTATATATATTTATAATTTAATTTATGAGTTACAGTTCTACCATCATATCAGAATTGATGAGTCTCAATGTTTTTATATCAAAATTTTACATTAGAAGAAACTCCAATGTATGGATTCTATTTTAGGCAGGATTAAAAAATACAGAGGAAGAGAATTTATCTATACTTATAGAAATATCTATGTAGGCTTTTATAGAAACATTTGGAATCATTAATTTCCATTCTAGAATTGACCTTTTTATCCTTCCTTCCTTCCTTCCTTCCTTCCTTCCTTCCTTCCTTCCTTCCTTCCTTCCTTCCTTCCTTCCTTCCTTCCTTCTCTCTCTCTCTCTCTCTCTCTCTCTCTCTCTCTCTCTCTCTCTCTCTCTCTCTGTCACTCTCTTTCTCTCTCTCCTTGATACTTAACATTCTAAACTTTCCATACTTGATGAAAGAATGTTATATTTGGAGAAAATTTTTATATCATAGAAATTGATATTTTTGAGGGATTGATTATGATATTATCATGATACATATATTTTTAAAGCCATGCTAATAATTTACCATTTAAACTAATATTTTCTGAAACACTTCTTCCTAGCTAATTTTCCTACTCTCAAAATTAATATATACTCAAAATATAACCACCCTTTAGCCTGAATGTTCTATTTTTTTTCATTCTAACATGTTTATTCCATGTCTTTATCACTTGGACATTGAATATATAATAATAAATCAAATATATAAAGTTTTAAAGTTATTTTTGTTGTTATCAGATCTATCAACTTTTCTCACTAAATGTTGAAGAATCAATACTAAATCTTTTTCTGAAGATCTGTTTTATAAACTCCTTATCCCCCAAGGGCTCTGTCTGTACTTGTGATTTGAGCCTCAATATATCTGAAATCTACAACAAATGTTCTTGCCTATCTGTTTCTCCATCTTTATTGTTTCTGTTCTATGTTTTCCTCTTCTTTACAGATTTATCTCTATTTTGTTTACGTGCACCTTACCATTCTGCCCATATTTCCAATAGGTGCCTAACTCAATTTGAATGGAAAGATAAGATAATTTTAATTCTGAGTTTATAAGCTTGTACCATGATGCATTGGATAGTTTACAAATCATTGCTTCTTTTTCAAAAGCCAAAGACAATTTGTGCAGCAATGTACCACAAACATAAACCACAGATGGTTAGTCATGGGAGGACTGGGGGAGGGTTTCCACTCCTCTGCCTTGAAGACCTTTCTACTCAAGTGCTGTCCTAGGATCTGCCACAGCAGCAGAAACTGGAGGCTAATTGGAAATTCAGAATATCAGGTCTCACCTCAAATTCAATAATTGGCACATGTATTTAAATAGTTTGCAGATTTTTCTGTCTCTTGACCCACTCGTTAAAATAGGTGATTCAATAGAGCACCTTGGAACTATGGATTTTTGTGAGTAAAGTGATAGACACAATTAAGAAAATTTGCCTTTCACAATTGCAGCAAAACGTGTCAGCAGACTAAAGCTACTGAAGGAAGGCTTTGTTTTATTATTGTCTTTTGTCTCCCTGTCTTCTGTTTTTAAGGTAAGCTGTTTACTTTAATTAATAATTATACATGGAAGTCAGGGTTGTTGCTCAGTGGCAGATTCTATGCTCAACATGCATGAAGTCTGATTTCAATCCCCCTTACCCAAAATACTAATTGAAAAAAATTATAGATTTTAAAATATTCTCTGTATCTGTCTGTCGGCCTGCCTGCCTGCATGCATGCCTCTATGTCTATAGGGTACATGTGTGTGTGTGTGTGTATGTGTGTATGTGGTGTGTGTGTGTGTGTCCGTGTGTGTGTGTATGTGTGTGTGTCTCTGCAAATGTACACACATGGATGCTTGGGTGTGGAGTTAGAGGCCAGAGGGTACACTGGAGTGTGGATTGTTAGCAACCTTCTACCTTTTTCAGAGGCGAGTTTTATTGTTCATCACTTTATAGTCTGTGTCATCTTGCTGCTTCACAGGGTCCCATGAGTCTACAGTATCTGCTTCTATGTCCCAGTATGTCCCATGCTTTCCTGGGTTCTGGACTTTCTGTTCAAAAGGTCGCTACTGTTCAAATCAGGAATAAAAACCAGTGCCTTCCGTTCTTTCCGAATATATTTCAAATGAGCAGATTTTATATTCTGTCTGTCTATCTTTCTTTCTGTCTGTCTATCTTCCTATCTATCTATCTATCTATCTATCTATCTATCTATCTATCTATCTATCTATCTATCTATCATCTTTCCCTATTTCTTTTCCTCCCTCCCTCCCTCCCTCCCTCCCTCCCTCCCTCCCTCCCTCCCTCCCTCCCTCCCTCCCTCCCTCCCTTCCTTCCTTCCTTCCTTCCTTCCTTCCTTCCTTCCTTCCTTCTGTTTTGCTGAAATACATATCTAGTTCCTCTGGAAACCTTACTATTCCTTCAGCTTAGAGAAAGCGCTATTTGATAGTTCTTACCCACTTACTCCCTTCTTTAATGCTGCCTTCCTCAATTAAACTTGTTAGTCAGTAATCTTTCATTCAATTCCAACATCTGCATCATAGTTTTTAATACACAGAATTTGCATCTATTGAATGTACATACTTTGCTTTATGTAATTTTTTTTTCTTCTACTCTCTTTTTTGTTTTGCTTTGTTTTGCCTTCTACTATCTTGGCAATGGAATGTTCACTTTCTAAAAAGAGACCTTTGCATATATTTTGTTCAGTTTTACCTTCAATTTGAATGTGATCTTTGCCAGGTACATAGTAGGTTCTTAATTCTAAGTAATGGATTAATGCATTACACTTTGTTTAAAGATTTTGGCATGATACTTATTCAGTGATTGAGACTGTCTTGTTTTCCTTTAAGAGGAGTACTATATATGAAGATACAACTTTATGCAAGTGTGTAGTCTACCTGCAACTTAATGATCAGTCTTTTTAATTGTACTTTCAGATATACTATATTTCTGCATATGATTTAGGTTTTGTAATCTTGGAAACTTTTAGGTGCATATTACTTTACTCCCATACTATACCTAAACTATAGTAATTTAGAGGCCTACATAACCTTCTATTTAATAAACCCATTTCAAATGCTATCCCCAAAGTCCCCTATACCCTCTCACCACCCTGCTCCCTAACCCACCCACTCCTGCTTCCTGGCCCTGGCATTCCACTGTACTGGGGCATATGATCTTCACAAGACCAAGGGCCTCTCCTCTAATTGATGGCCGACTAGGCCCTCCTCTGCTACATATGCAACTAGAGACTCAAATGTTATCCCCTTTCCTGGTTTCTTCCTCAAAAAAAACAAAAACAAACAAACAAACAAAAAAAAAAAACAAAAAAAAAAAACTATCTCTTCCTCATTCCCCCTGCTTATCAACCTACCCACTCCCATTTACTGGCCCTGGCATTCCCCTATACTGGGGCATAGAACCATCACAGGATGAAGGGTCTCTCCTCCCATTGATGACTAACTTAGCCATCCTCTGTTACATATGCAGCTAGAGCCATGAGTCCCACCATGTGTTTTCTTTGGTTGGTGGTTTCATCCTAGGGGGTTCTGGGAATACTGGTTAGTTCATATTGTTGTTCCTCCTATAACCTACAAACCCCTTCTGCTCCTTGGGTACTTTCTCTAGCTCCTTCATTGGAGACTCTGTGCTCCGTCCAAGGGATGGCTGTGAACATCCATTTCTGTATTTGTCTGCCAGTGCCTGACGAATACAGAAGTGGATGCTTTAACTTATTTTTAATATATTTTTTAAAATGCTGTTAAACTGTGAGTCATAGATTTGGGAGTTGTGCTATCTATTAAATAGAGTTTGATTTCTGTTACCCTGACTATATTGTAGAGTATGTTATATGACACGGTATATTAAACAATAAGTGTTTGATAATACAGGAGTAAACATATGCTGTCTGTGTCTCTTTACATAGTTTTCAATAGTAGTTGAGAAAATGTGATGAAAATATCCCAATGTACTTAATATAGAAAGAAATGAAGTGGTTTCTGTGAATGTTTGTCTATGGACCATTGAAATACTCTCTGAAACATTAGTAAATATACTTGGAGGGAAGAGAGGGTGAAAATTCTAAGTTATTTGAATTACATTAATGGTAAGATAAATGATAAAGAATTTGTTAAAAATATTTTGTCTTTGTTTTTAAACATATTTTTTTGTTAATGCCTTTCAGAAAGTTACATATGTCTGCAATTAATTCCGTTAATCTTAACTCCCATTCTGGTGCAAGGTGCTCCTCACCCTCTACATTCCTCCTCCTCTCCCCTGTTTTCATACCAGTTTTTTCTTTGTAAATGACCCAAAAGTTCTGATTAGTGCTTTTTGTATGTTCATGCATATCATCCATGGTGCATATTTGACCTACCAAGGGAAAACTGCTGTAAAAAAACTGACACTTGCTCTCCCAATCTCTAACCCCTGTGAATCCCTCCTCAGCGAATCCTGGGCACTCTAGAGCTCCTCCTCCAGAGATAGCTGGCACCTTCTCTTCTGGTCTGATCTAGACAAACACTACTGTAAATACATGATTACAAAGGTCCTGTCATGTCCACCTTCTTTCAGAGTTTTCCCCAAGCTCCTGACCTTCCCATCATTCTTCCCTTTCTTCTGAGATGTCCCGTGAGAGTCCAGTGGAAAGTAAATATAAATCAATAGAGATAATAAATTGAATGAAGGCTTAACAGAGACTGATCTTTATCAATGGCAGGATGGAAAGCTGTGACCCTGCCAGCTGCTTCTTTGCTGGAGGTTTCTGATATTTTCATTGACTTTCTTATGATTTTCATGAGCAGAGGAGCTTATTTCTTTATTAGGGGCTATGGCATGGCCCTCTCTCCAGTGCCTCAAACTAGGATTAATAGTAACAATTATATGCTGTAGTGTTATTAGTCGAAATAATGACGTGCCTTATAAACTCAGCTAAATTCTCTTAAAGAAATTTTGAAATAACTGGTAGGGTAGAGTTTGGATTATGGGCCATACTTTTTTTGATGTTTGTTTGTTTGTTTGTTTGTTTGTTTTTTACTGTATTCGTTTGTAAGTGACCTAGAAACCAGACCCATGGAGGTATTTAAAAGAAATTGAATATCCCTTGTGAATCCATATCATCTTATTCCATAGAAGGAGTTGCACATTAGCCAGTCAGATGGAGGACCTTGCCCTGTTAAAACTCAACTTCATTCTCCTTTGTAATAATGTGGATATATAGGATAGTAATTCTTACCTAGGTCTTGGTACATTTATTAATTCTCAGCTGTAGTTCTGACTAAAATGACCTTCATGGAACCAACAAATTCAGCAAGTGTTTTCTAAAGCTAAATATCATTAGGATACAGTATGCATGCCCTCTATTTTAAGTACTAAAAGCAGAAAATAACTAATGCAAGGGTAAATTTAAAGACAACTTAAAAGTGCTATATTTTTATTTTTATTCTATGCTTTAATTGGATATTTTAAATGTACATTTCAAATGTTTTCCCCTTTTCAGGTCTCCCCTTCAGAAACCCCATATCCCATCTCCCATCCCCCTGCCTCTATGAAGGTGACCCCCTCCACTCCTGTCTTCCTGTCCTGACATTCCCCTACACTGAAGTATCAAACACCCTCAGGCACAAGGGCCACTGTGCTCAGTCCAATAGTTGGCTGCTTTGCATCTGCCTCTGCATTTGTCAAGCTCTGGCACAGCCTCTCAGGAGACAGCCATATCAGACTCCATTCATCAAGCACTTCCTGGCGTCCCCCTTCATCCCCCTCCAGGTCTGCCCCATGACCACTCCCCAACCCATACCACCCCCACACCCCAGTGTACAAGAGGATGTCCTCATCCCTCCATCCCCACCCCACCAGACCTCCCCACTCTCTGGGGGCTCAAGTCTCTCAAGGATTAAGTACATCTTCTGTATATGTGTCTCCTGCTGTATAATTGTTTGGGGCCTGATATCAGCTAGTGTATGCTGCCTGGTTGGCAGATCAGTGAGAGATCTTGTGGATCCAGGTTAGTTGAGACTGCTGGTCTTTCTATGGGGCTGCCCTCCTCCTCAGCTTCTTCCAGCTTTTCCTCAATTCAACCACAGGGTTCCGTGACTTCTGCTTGTTGGTCCTCTCAGAGGACAGTCATGCTAGGCTCCTGTCTGTAAGCACACTGGAACATCAGTAACAGTGTCAGGTTCCAGGGCTCCTCTTGAGCTTTATCTTGTAGCACTATGTCTGGAAGGAGCTTATTGCCAAGTTAAAAGGACCTCGGTATGATCAAATTTCTCCTCTAGCAATTTTCAGACCATCAAGATATGTTGAACCAATATCTTATAAATGTCGTGCTTAATGTAAATCCGTAGTTCATCAAGCAACTGATTCACAGTTTGACATTAAGGTGTACCTGTTTTCCTTACCGTGTAATAAAGCAAAGAAAGTTGCAGGAGGGATGCTTCTTTGCCATAGTGCATGGAGCCCACTCACAGCGTTCTAGTTACCTCCCAGTCTAACACATTGGCCAGTAATTTCTAATTTTTCCTTGAATACACCAAGGAAAATAAAACCTTTTTGAGGGGATGGGGCGACATTCAGGATGACACACTATTTCCTAAGTGCACTGAACTTGCCATGACTTTTTCTCTTTTTGTTTGTACCGAATAAGAATTTATTTTCCTCCTTCTGACACTCTAAATCTGGGTTTAGACCTTACAGATGTCTCATATCCAATATTTCATATACATTTTTGTTAATATTATAACCACCGACTCACCCATTTCCCAAATCAATATCTTTATTTTATCCTTAAAATTAGCTATTCAAATGTTATAATAGCTGTAACAATTTCAGAATATTTATGGCTTAAGGGTGTGTCTCAAAAGTTAAGAACACTCGTTGCTCTTGTAGAAGACTCAGAACCAACATGTTGGTTCACAATTATCTATAACTCCTTCTTAGTGCGTTTGACACCCTCTTCTGACCTCTGCGGGCAGAAGACATGCATGTGGGGCACATGAATACAAGAGGTGAAATGGCCTTATGCAGAAGTTTAGACTAAGTATAAAAAATAAGATTGAAGAAATTTAAAATTAATTAATTTTAACTTGAGAACATTCCATAGTAACAATAATTACAATCACTATACAATAGAGGATACTATTGTGTAATAATAGTATGCGTGATAACTTCTAAAAGAGCTTTAGAGTTTTCTGGGGGTTTGTTGTTGTTGTTGTTCATTTCAAATTCAATGTGGGTATATTTTTAATTAATAGGTGATTGGTTATTTGTAACTGAGTTTTCTTGAAATGGCTTTGGAAGTATAAACTCAATTCATGCGTGTCTTGTGTTTTACATACTAAAGTGCATATAGGCTATAAATTGGTCTACTATTAAATTGTAAACAAATCTAAACAATGAATCAATTCACCTATTACTTATGCCTGAGTTTCTTTTCATATTTGAGGTGCAATTATCAATACATATCACTGAAGTTATATTAATTTCAGCAAAAATTATACTTTTATGAAGAATATAGTTGATAGAGCAACCGAGACACTAGTATGATGACTAACTCTAATGATCATCACATTTAAAATCTGTTTAACTAACATCTTTACCTGTCATCCATGCATCTTCACAGCTATCTATTGTTTGTTTATTTGAAGACAGAAAAATTACCTAATAAGAACAAAAGCAGCTTAGTATGTTCCAAAATGTGCAAAGAATGAAGATATTGAATATCTCTAAAAATAATGGAGTACATTATCATTTGTCTATTATTAATGGAATAGTGCATCAGGAAAGAAAATTTTAGTGTCATCAAGTCTAGATGAAAAATAGAGTCCCACAAATGGCAATTCAACTTGTAGTATTGTTTCAAATTTCTTGAAGTGATTTTTATATTTGAATATATACATACATATATATATGTATGTATATATCACAAAACCTCACAATCAGGGGATATGAAAAAAAGTTAAATATTATATTTTCCTATTAGAACTCAACAGATGTACAATTTAAAATAAATTAGAAGTGAAAGATTAGAGAGAGCGGAGACTAATGAGGCAAATACATGTCAAAGGGAGTAAGCTCAGAACATCTGTTTATTGGAATGAGAAAAGTCCTTAATTGTATAAAATGGATTACCCAATGAGAGATTTTTTTTCACCTTGAACAGAAAAATCACTATTACTTTTAATTTTAGCACATCTGTGAATGGCACACATTCTTTAATTTTCTATCTGTCAACAGATCTAATAAAATGCTGGTTGTATTTAAATGTTTGAAATCCCCTTCTCTTAATACTTAAAATTACTTTCTCTTTCTCCCCTTTAAAAACTCCATGGGGGGGGGGATCCACTATAGGAGCATGATCTGCTACAGTGCATATGGCAGAGCAGGCCTACAGCTGCCCAGGGGAGGACTAGGAGAATGACTACACAAGTTGAGAACTTGCACACATTTTCAAGATATTATCAAAATTTAAAACTTGCCTTATTCACACACACACACACACAAATCTAGTGAAGTATCATTTTTTTGTTATACAGTAGTTCATAGTTTCAATATACTGAGCCTTAACATGTTTCTTTTGAAATTGTGTTATGAAGAATACTTTGAGCAGTACTTCACATCTCTTTGTAGGCTTTATTACTACGATTCTGAGTACAAGATTATTCCCTATGCTATGGGCAACTGTAAGTTCTTTCTAAATTAGTATCAGCTTCCAACATTCTGTTCTCTCTTGAAGGTATGAGAATTTCTCAGGGTTCCCATGAATAGTGATATATATGTTAGAGGCTGTTTTTCCCAATATGATAATGTTGAACTTCAGTTAGCTTTCTGGCTCTTATCAAAGGCAGCTAATTGGCTGTGGTGACAGTATTTCTTTGTAATGTTTCTCTCTTACATCTGCATATGGACTTTTATGTTCTTTTTTCCCTTTCCTGTCAGAAGACATAATAACATATACATTTTTAACAATTTAGAATATAATTAAATCCCTAATATACTAATGACCTAATGTAGCAAAGTAAGATTACCTTACATATACTATAAAAATATTGTATTTATTTATTTATATTTATTTGCAAGACTCATGAAAAACAACTCCTCACCTCTTCGACTTCTACACAACCTGCTTCTGGTTGTGTAGCACAAGAAAGCTTTACACATAACAAGATGGCATAGATCTTAGTAGCCCAAGGCAGTGAACACTGTATACAAACAAAAAAAGTAGAAGGGAATGTTTGCAGAGAGCTAAACACATTTGTATGTTGACTGTGCCATTGCAGTCAGATCCAGAAGGTGTTTCATTCTGCTTGTTTATCTAGCAGTGAACACTTAGGAGTCCACAGGGACTCTATGGGGTAAATCAACACTCTCTCTATGACTGGTCTTATCATTATTCCAAAGGTCTCTTCAGTTTTTTAATAGGCTCTCCTCCAATCAGAAATAGCGTGTCTCAGATCCTATAGACCCAGCCCAGGGATGTTGTGCATAATACAGGTAATCATCAAAGACAGCCATGCCTTAGTTAGAATGAACGTCTTTATTAGGTTGAGTGCAAAGTAAATAAAAGAATAAATAGCAAGTAGCTGGTATATGGAAGCAGCAGTTAGAACATCATCAATCAGGCATTCACAACATCCCCACAGATCACCGGAATAACCCAATTGAGAGAGTGAACCAAGGTAATGTCATCAAGTTGGTAGCTTACAAATATCCAGCAGAGTCAACTCGGGGCAGGAGGTGTTTATTGAGGCAGGGTGCTGCCATTGAGAGATCTATAGATCCTGACAGAACATTTTGTCCACAGATGAGCTCTGCCTTCTCTTTCTTGCCCTGTAGGTTTTTTAAAATTATTATTATTATGAGATAAATAGTTGTTTATTTATACACACCTCCTTTGAAAATAGTTTAGTTTTCAGCTGTTCCCAAGGAGACAGTTTTCATACTACTGGGCTGTGTTATTATTTTAATGTCTTTCTGTTTAAAATTGTGGGAGTGGGGTTCAGAATCTGATATCAGACAAGAGGCTTTGGAGACTACTAGAAATAAATATGATGGAGTCTGGGACTGAAATTCCCACCACTTGCATAACATACTCTCAATAAACTAAATCAAAACTGAAATGTGACTTGTCCATAGTAAGGTCAAGAGCGAAATACGTTGGGTTTACCTAACACAGCAAACCATACATTTTTTGTTATAATCTGTAATTAAATTGACACATAATAGTTTAAATAAAATAATTATTAATTTTTTTCATTAGGCTTTAAAAACATGGTTACATAATCCTTTAAATGGTGTATGTGGTCTTTTAACTAAATCAGTTCTGCTCTTTTTCATATAATTTTGAGATTATAATAGAGTTATCTAATTTTCCCCCTTGCCCATTATACCAGTACTTCTCATGTGTCTCCCCTTGCTAGTTTGCAAATACACGGTCTCATTTTCTTTAGTTGTGTATTACTAAATACATAAATATCAACTGCTCAGTCCATATAATGCTACCTAGAACTAAGATTTCAGGGCTGAGCATTTGGTATTGGATAATCAACTGATTTGTTCTTCCATTGGGAAAACGACGTTGGCTTCCAGCTTTCCTCAGCTTCTTTGTCTTGGTTTGAGATCTTCTGGGATTTTCTTGTTGTTCTTGTTCAGTTTAGGCAGTCGTGTTGATGAGACTTCATGAGTACAACTTCTGCCATTTCTAGGAGATATTCAAGTGTCTTGGCTCAAATCTCAACCTCTCTATTTAGGGAATGAATGACATTAGACCTGCCATTTTACCACTGTATGCCTCAGTTTCCTTATCTGCAAAAGGGAAAAGTAGTTCTTTAAATTAATTTGTAAATAAATGTTCAGGATTTAGATTATTTCCTGTTGGTTAATTGAACATTTTGTTTATTATAAAATGTCTAAGTAGTTAAATGTCCTAAGCATGTTATTTGTCTCAAACTACACTTTAATCTCTGTTGATAAAAAATATGTCTGATTTTATTTGTGCTTTCCAGACATATTACCACACAATTGAGTTGGGTTACATTTACTTTGCATCAGCCTAAAAAAACAAACCACGTTTAGCCAGTATACACACAGGGCATATATTAAAGTGTTAAAATAAAGCCTGGTTTCATCGCCAACTAGTTTGTAGTTTATCACAGATTCAATTAATGACTATTTCTTGTTTGTTTTCCTTTGACAAGGAGATAGTTATATCACTTTATATTCCTATTTGGTTGTGTGTGCACATGCACATGACTACATTTTCATCATTATTTTATGAGTTTTAAAAGTTGACAGTTTTGACTGTGGTTAAAACAAACGAACACATTTCTCAGGCAAATATAGCACTAAAAATTTTATGATTTCTTATCAAATGTAACATGGAAAGTACCCTCATGTGAGTAAATTGTATGTAACTCTTAAGTGGAAATTTTGTATCTGATTCAAAGTTTAATTGATGTACTTACTCAAAATTTACAATTTCTTTGTTGAATAAGCGATGAATAATCTACACACTATTATATGCAAAAGACAAATATTTAACACATAATTTTGAAATATATTTTGGTATGTAATAGCTTAAAATTATAGTGAGGTTACTTAGACTTCTGTTGATAAAAGTCACTAATTTCTACTTTCTTTCAGTAGTTCTCTATTATCTAAGAATTTGAGAAAACAACTTCTAAGCAAGCATATGTGATATAATTTTGTATTTCTTTAACATAATGATTGGTTTGTCTATCAATCAATGTGTTTCTTTCTGATATTGTACAGTGTATGTTCTTTCTATAACTTGCAAAAAGTACCAATTACAGCCTCACTTTCTCAATGCATTGAGTTTCCATACATGACTACATTATTTTAAATCAATATTTTGTCAATCTTATGTCTTGTAATATGATAAAAACAATCTGATACTATGGTTTAGCGTATAAATCTTTCACTGTGGTTAATGAGAGCACAAAGTTCAGGTTTAAATATTTTGTATAGATATTAGTCTTAACTTATTAAGTGTAGCCTTATTTATTTTATCTCCCATTTTACAGCCATTTGTCTAGTACATAATAGGATATTACTCATCTAGACTTTTCCTTCTGTCTTATTGCACATTACAAATTTACTTTCAGTGCATTATGAAATTCAGAATTTCAGGATGTTGTAGTAGGTTTGCAAAGCATATTCTTTCTGCCTAAATTCAAGCTGGTAATGATTAATCAGATTGTCTTTTACAAGATGTGCATTTGTATTGCTCCCTAACTATGATTCCACAAAATTAATCTGCAGGGATGTTAATGTTTGTTTGTTTGTTTGTTTTCGTTTTTTTTTTTCAAGACAGGGTTTCTCTGTGTAGCCCTGGCTGTCCTGGAACTCACTTTGTAGACCAGGCTGGACTCAAAAGTTTATAACCACATCATCTTGTTTCTCTACTGAAAAAATACTTCTAACCTCTTTTTAGTGATCAAAATTGTCTCACTTTGTAACATCATAATGAAGTTTTGTTCCCACATAGTTAGAAATTAAGGTATACTGTTTTTACTCACCTTTACTATTATATATAAAACAACATAAGAAACTTATATATAGCAGAATGGCCTTATTAATTTTTAACGAATTTCTAGATGCCAGAATCATAATGGAGAGTTTAAACATGTCAAACTCACTTGTTATGTAAGTTCATTGGGATCCATTTTTATACTTATTTTTAAACAGGAAGGTTCAGTGAAAGAATTGCATTTAATTTCAGCGCTGGTAATTTTATGCACATTAAGCCTGAAGGATGTTCTCCATATATTTCTTTACCTTCAACTGTATCACAAAACCTGTCCTTGCCTGTGTTGCACAGAGATGTACATATGAAGAGTAACAAGACATAGGCACCTCTATACATTTGTGTCAGTATTAAAGCTCCTACAAAAGGTTTTGAACCCCAAACCATCATAGTAGGTAATGCATTCAAGTAGACAACCGCTTAACCGCTGGTTAAGGTGATATTCCTGGCATGAAACAGATAAACCAGCATTGGCAGCAGCACTGGGGAAAGCAAGACCACAGGATATGAACATGTGCATGTTGTTTTACTCGTAGGTTGCAGATAACGTATTGATGACCTACTAATCTATGTACAGTGTGCCAGCCATTTTGTTCAACACATAATTGAAACTTAAAAGGAAATAAAAATGGAATGAAACAAGTATCAAGTCAGTGCTGAGGATAACTGATAACTGCAGGTTTAGTCCTGAACAGTGTGTGTGCAATAGAGAGTGAGAGAGGAAGCTCATATTATATTTATATATATATATATATATATATATATATATATATATATATATATATGTGTGTGTGTGTGTGTGTGTGTGTGTGTGTGTGTGTGTGTGTGTATAAGCTTATATGTGGGCATTATATGTATCTTAATATGTACATACTTTTATGCATATAGAATAAACACACACACACACACACACATATATATATATATATATATATATATATATATATATATATATATACTATTAACAGTCAGCTGTTTGAACTCCTCAGGTTTACTGCACTAACATACAAAATGCTTATTGAGATGTACTGTAAGTCACAGGTGAAGATGATTTCCACCCAGGGAAATTTCAACTGCTAGAAAGATTTGTGGCTTGCTGTATTAATTGATTTCTCTTCTGCTCCTAAACTAGAGCTTCCAGGCTGTTCTAGCAGCTCATCTCAGCCACTCTGCTATCCTTTCTTCCCTACACCACTGATCATACCTCAGTCACATAGGTTCACTTGCTCTTATTTTGCTGTTTCCTTCTTCCTCTGACAAAGAGCCTAGATTACCACTTGAGCTATTTGATTCTTCATAGATTTAATTTCTTTTCTTCTGAAATGTAATTCTTCTATTCTTCCTGTTCTTCAGTCTTTATTATCATAGCTTCTTGATGTTTTGTCCTTCATATTGCATAACTGAGAAACTACCAAAATAGTTGCATCAGAATAAGGCTTTTATAGCCAAGTGTCACAAATAAATAAATAGTTAGAAATATAGATAAATAGATCAATAAAATGCAATTGAATAACTAAAGTGTTAAACTGTTAGATTCTAATTTTCAGTGAAAATTTTTGAGTATTTGTCTGAAACAAATGTATGGTATTATAAAGCAATGCAATTAAATGGTGTGTTTGTTTTGTTTACAAATGAGACATTCTGTAGAAATCTTTGCCTATGTTTGTAATAAGAGCAAAAAGATGGCAGAGTGAAATAGCTGTATGAGCTAAGTGTGTCAGTAGACAATCATATACACCAATGACCTACAGAGGCCAAACCAAAGCCTATGTGATGAATACTCACCTCTGAAGGCCCAGCTGCTCACTCTTACACCAAAGGGCAATATGCCATATAATCACAGAGAATAGCAAATTCTACTATTTTCTAAATATAAGAACTTACAATGCCTTGGTTTAACCATGTTTGTTGTTGTTACCGTGTGTGTGTGTGTGTGTGTGTGTGTGTGTGTGTGTGTAAAATATTTCTCTTATTTACGGGCAGTTCCCTTAAGAATTAACTACAATGTAGTTATGTTTGTATTTGCTTGTACTGACCCCTTCATTTGCTATGTGGTTCTCTGGCCTGATCTTTCTCTACTCACTTTGGTCGTCTCTCCCTCATCTATTTATGTCATATGGTCTTATATGATGTCTGAAGACTTGAGATTTCATTTTGACCTGGACACTTATATGTTTTATATGTCATGTTATGTTAAAATAATAATCACATAATTTCCCTATTATTTTTAATGTCCTAGATTAAAGATATTTTGATTATTTAGATACTATGTGTGTAAGTATAAATATAACACACACACACACACACACACACACATACATAGGTACATGCAAATGTCACAAGCCCTCTTTTCATGACAGAATACATAATATAGCCTACATAGTGTATTTATTTTATAAATTATATTTTTTAATTTTTGATTCAGTAAGAATAGAAAATGAAAGGAAAGAGAATGCATTTAATTCTCTTGCACGCACAGAAAACTAAACTAAAAAAAAATTAAATTACCTGGCACTGTTCTTGCTTCAGTTTATAACTTCAAGATCCATGCTAAGCCATAGCCATTCCCAAACATTTCAAGCGTTCACTCTTTTAGAATATGTGCTAAGATTGTATTTACTTTGTTCGAAATTATCCATGGCTCATAACAAGTGCCAAATAATCAATAAGAATGACACTGGGTTCTGTGAATGGCTCTATGGCTGTAGATAGTTGAAGTACCAGCTTCATTAATCCTCTGCTCTAAGTCACTGTGGAGAGAGCGCCCCCTGCCGAGATGTTTTCTGAAAATACAGAAGGAGAAAACCAAATAGTTTTATATTCAAATATGATACTTTAAGAATGCAAAAAAAGTTAAATTACCTTGTCACAAATTTGGACTTTGAAATGTGTGTGTGTGAGATGAAGTATGTATAACCTGTAATTAGAAATAAAGCCTAAAATACTATAAAAGATTATTGAGAAGCCCACATTTTTAACTTTATTAAGATACAGTTTTACTTTATGAAGTCGGTCACAAGTGGTTTAGCTTCCTATTAAGCTCCAAAGATCATTTTTAAAGCTTTCAGCATAAAATATATGGAGAGATGAATTAGCAAGTTAATTAGATCTTTGGTGCTTTACTGGTTAATAAACTATAGATAGAAATCAAAATATTTACAGTGGATAATTAAGGAAAATTCATTTTCATGTAAAAGTACTAGCACAAATTTTGACAGATGAAAATAAAAATGGCTGATATGATGTTCATGTAAGATGATATTCCAACCTGATGCTGAGTTATACAAGTGACAGTGGGCAATGTTGTTGATGCATTGTTTAATGGTTGGCAGAGAAGAGGGCTTTCTGTGAATCACACTGTGTTTGGGTTTGGAATGAATGAATTAATCCATTAATAATAAAGGAAAGCCAGCAAGAAAGAAAACAAAGAAATAAAGAAAACTGGAAAACTACTGGGCATATTGTCATTTTTTTCACATGGCTTTAAGAGGAGTTGAAATCTTAACTCTTAGGATCATATCTTTGCATTTCTGCATACAGTTTGCCATAAAAAGTTTTAAGTTCCATCACTGAGTGCACACATTCCTGTCTAGTCTTTTTTTTTTTAATCAAAGGAGTCATTCTTGTGGATCAACAAGGCTTAGGCACAGACTGAGGACTGCTTTCATCGTTTTTAAGAAAGTGACACAGCTTACAGTCTCCTAGGAAACTCAGAAACTCAGCAGCTGTAGAAAGCCCAAGTTTTACAAAACAGCTATTATTGGGGGTAAATCTTCCAAGGAACTAGTCCCTGAAATATTAACTTATTTTTGAAATTTAGTCCAAGGCTACTGTTAGAGTATTCTTGGTACGTATTTGTTACAGGCCAAAAAATAAATAAATCAATCCGTGAACTAAAGGCAGAACTGGATGCTTTCCATTTCCAGATCTGTGTGAACTGGAATTAAACTCAGGAGATTGACAAAAGGCCGATTATTTGAAGGAAATGACTATCAAACAAACCCTGACAAGACACAATTCTCCAAAGTACAAACAGAATAATCAATGCGCCAGAACCCTACCAGTAAATTACAAGAAGTGTCCATTATTTTGGAGTAAAATATGTAGTAAAATTTAAAAGTAACAATACATGCAATAATTGATTTCTGTCTATGAAATTAAAGCTCCCACTAAATAAAAATTGGTATTATTTCCAATATATATATATCTATATATCCACACTTTTATGAATAATATATAGATCATATCTTTACAAGTCACTTATAGGTTAGTGTATATCTCTGCAAGAAACAAATATGCTAGGCAGACACAGTTTTACATACCTGCCATGTCAGAACTGAAAGTAGGAGGCAGGAACCTGCCTGGATTATATACTAAGTCTGAGAGCTATTGGAGTCACAATATGAGACTCTATTTCAAAAATTAAGATGATGATTATGATGATGATGACATTGGCAAATATGGCAGTTATGAGAGGAATGACAACCATATCACATAATAATACATAATACCTTAAAAGTCATGTTAGAAAATTTTACAGAAGATTGTATTGAAGAACAAAGCTATGCATTAGAATTTATTAGCAAATGAAAAATTACTATGAAAATGAACTTCAGGTTCAAGCTGCGATAAACACTATGACACTCTCTGGGTTACTGGTTTTTTTTTAATTAATATATTTATTTAATCTATATATTGTGTATCTATTTATTTATTGTTCGATTGTTTGATTGATTGATTGACTTAAATCCTATGCTGATGGAGGAAGTATAGTGTGAGCAGAATATAGTGTGCAGTTCTAGTAGAGAAGTAAGAGGAAATATCAGGAGCCAGCTTGATGAGGTTAGAGTTGATCCTCAGCAGATGAGTCCATATACTTCACACCCCTTCACTCAGTTGTGTATGACATCATTACCACCAGGATGTAGGGCTGCTTAACAGAGTCCTTTGTGATATTTAAATCCTTGGATTGAGAGATAATGTTTTGAAGTAGCAAAAAGAGTTATATATGAGTGGTGAATGTTAACATTTTATATTGTATTTTATTTAATTATTTTTTCTAGCTATAAACTGGAATTTTTGACAATGTTTAAAGGTAAAACTAGAAAGTAGAAAACTAAAATTAGAAAGTGGAAAAATTGTACCTATTTATTCTTATATTTATCATTGATTTTTTTTCTCTGTCAATTATAATTAAGCATAAAGAAACAACAGTAGCTAAGACATTAAACAAAATAGTATTTGATACATATACAGATTTCCTAGACATACTGCATCTTATGGTTGCTATGCACAGGTGGTTTCCTAGTTAAAGAAATAGCCTATTTACACTCTGTAAAACTTAGGAAAACAATTTGCTTGGATAAAAATAATTCTTTACAATTTTTTTCACTGAACTTTAGACACCTGGATTTCAAGATTGTAAAGATAAGACATTCTATTTTTCAAAAGAGTCTCACTGATGGGAAGCTTTGAGAAAGATAGGGTTCATTTCTAGAAAAAAATATTTCTGCCTTGCAAATTTATTTAATACTAGCATATCGTGAGGACCGGACTTTAAAACCTGGAAGTAACAGTCATTACAGTAGTATGTTCTGTCTGTAACCTTATTTGAATTTCACGAGCATTGTTTCCATCTATCCTGATCATAACATGAAACACCTTTTATTCATAGACAAAGAAAGAAAACTGAAGCTGCAAGTGTTAGGTGACCTTCTGTTTTACAGAACAGGAAGGAAAACAGGAAGAAGAACAAGAAATACTGACTTAGGGACTTGTAATACATGCAGGCCTCAAAGACTTTTCCTATACAAAGTTTGTAGACTCATTCACATAGATCCTGAAATGTCTTATTGGGTGTCATTAACGACTGAATGAGAGAAAGAAATTAAAAGGAAATTCTTTTGCCTGGCAGTGGTGGAGCACACCTTTAATCCCAGCACTTGGGAGGCAGAGGCAGACAGATTTCTGAGTTCGAGGCTAACCTGGTCTACAGAGTGAGTGCCAGGACAGCAAGGGCTGCATAGAGAAGCCCTGTCTCGAAAAACAAACAAACAAACAAACAAATAAATAAATGGACACCAGGGCTGCATAGAGAAGCCCTGTCTCGAAAAACAAACAAACAAACAAACAAATAAATAAATGGACACCAGGGCTGCATAGAGAAGCCCTGTCTCGAAAAACAAACAAACAAACAAACAAACAAATAAATAAATGGAAAATTTTATACTGCTCATGTTTATCAGTCTCCATAACTCATATGACTCATAACCAGTGAGCAATATTTTCTACTCAATTTTCATTTGAGTATAATCAGGTTATCAATAAAATCTACAATAAACTGAGAGTTTCTACTATATTTATTCTCCATGCAGATTTATACCAACACAGTACTCCTTGTGCACCTCAGAAGATGAGGAATTTCATAAAGGAATATTGAACAAAGTATAAATAGCTTGTAATCATTCACACTTACAATGACAGTGTCAGATGGCTCTTTGGTACCTTCAGTAAATAGCGTGTGAATGAATCTCACCTTTCATTTGACTGCTAAAATGTAAAATACATTTGGTGAATAATAGTAATATATTTTTAAATCCTTGCTTTATTATCAAATTATTCATATTGTGTCACCTGGATACGTTTCTTATTATGTTGTAATTTTGAATTTAAAATTTTAAAGATATAAGATACAATTTGTTAAACGCATGAAACTCAAGAAGAACGAAGACCAAAGTGTGGACACTGTGCCCCTTCTTAGAATTGGGAACAAAACACCCATGGAAAGAGTTACAGAGATAAAGTTTGGAGCTGTGACGAAAGGATGGGCCATCTAGTGATTGCCATATGCAGGGATCCATCCCATAATCAGCTTCCAAACGCTGACACCATTGCATACACTAGCAAGATTTTGCTGAAAGGACCCTGATATAGCTGTCTCTTGTGAGACTATGCCAGGGCCTAGCAAACACAGAAGTGGATGCTCACAGTCAGCTATTGGATGGATCACAGGGCCCCCAATGGAGGAGATAGAGAAAGTACCCAAGGAGCTAAAGGGATCTGCAACCCTATAGTTGGAACAACATTATGAACTAACCAGTACCCCAGAGCTCTTGACTCTAGCTGCATATGTATCAAAAGATGGCCTAGTCGGCCATCACTGTGAAGAGAGGCCCATTGGACTTGCAAACTTTATATGCCCCAGTACAGGGGAACGCCAGGGCCAAAATGTGGGAGTGGGTGGGTAGGGGAGTGTGTGGGGGGGGTGTATTGGGGACTTTTTGGTTAGTATTGGAAATGTAAATGAGGAAAATACCTAATTAAAAAAAAGGAAAAAAATTCTAAAAAGTGGAAAAAAATTTAAACTATAAATAATATAAGAAATACTTGATTGTTCATAGCATATAAGGTGAGGATTTGGTTGCCTAAGTCATAGCCCATAAAGGGGAATGCTTTTGTATAAAACAATGGTAAGAACTATAAAATATATTCAACATATAATTATGAATAATATAATTTTAAAGCCTATAAACTTAATTCATTCTTTTTTGTGTAATAAAAATGAAATATATGATAATATAACAAAATCACATTCCATCAACAATCATAATATTTAGATATTTAATCTGATTCACTCAGCCTTGATAATTGTAAAAGCAAAACTCAATCTACACACTAACAGCCAAGACTTGTCTGCTCTAAAATGATGGTGGAATGTCATTGTCATTTAATGGGACTGAATTTGAAACTGGATTATTAAAAATGCAATTCCTGTTGTAAAATTAGAAAAATAGCAATCTGTAATAAATTTGGCCATCGACCACACAAATGTTGATAACAACATTAATGCCAGGTTATTCCCATCCAACTAGCTGTCATGAGTGAGTGTGCTAAATGAAACATCTGGTGATGAAATCAAGTGTTGCATCATGCCTAGATATGGACTTCCTTAAAACATGGATTTGAATGTGAACTGATTTATCAAATTGAAAGTCAATGTGAAATTTTAAATATTATTGCTGCAGGTGTATCTCTGAATTACTAATTTGTTACCAATAGCAATGTCCAGGAGAAAATTCTGCTTCCTCTTTATTCACCACTCTTTGGCATTTGAAACAAAGATACTTTTTCTTTGATATTTTCATAAAATATCTCTAAGATAGTGCCTTCAATTTTCCAGTGTAAACAGCATTTTAATTCACTCAATGTTATAATAAAAATATATATGAATATAGTGTGTGCTGATTACAACAATTAAATGAATAAATAAATAAATAAGCATAAACTAAAAAGATAACATTGTCATTCAAGCATATCAGGAAATGTGAATTTGCTGAGCACTCTATTTAGAGGAAGGAAACGTAATTCTTTACAGAAGATAACCTACAAAGGATTATTGTACAAACAAAAATTATGTTCATCTTTTGTTTCTTTAAATGTAGTAGTATGTGACATCCAGTATAGAGTCTATGTGCCTATCTTTCTATCCATCTATGTATCTATCTATGAATTTATCTATATGTCTGGCTGTCTAGCTCTCTAGGAATCCTTTGTTTTTTTTAAAGATACTCTTCATGTATGTTACAAGATCTTAGAACTATCCAAATAATTATTAATTTGTATTTCTTTTATTCATCAGAGAAATAATTTTTCACCCAATTTGTAACCTGTCTTCAATTAATTATTTCTTTTGTTGTATAGCAGCTTTGGGTTTTGTGCAATCCCATTTGCAGTTATTCAACATATTCTGAGCCACTGAAGAGTTTGTGTCTCTTGCTTGTGAATCTGTATTGAAGTGCTATACCTATCTTTTCACAGAGAATTCGAAACTCCCAAGTCTTTGATCTCTGTGTAGCTTATTTTTGTGCAGGATGAAAGATAGATACTTTGATTGTCCTTCATATAGATACTCTGTTTGTCCAGATTTTGTGCAAAAGGCAGTTGTTTCCAAATGTATGTTCTGGAATCATTGTTTTTTTTTTTTTTTTTTTAAATAACCATGATTCTTTGAGTGTATTTCTGGAATCCCTAGTTAACCCTGATTTCATTATTCTCCAGGTCTGTCTTATACCAATACCATAGTATTTTTGTTACTTTACCACTATACAACAACTTGAGATTCAGTTTTGTGGCCCTTCGAATATAGTATATTTTTCTCAGGATTGTTTTATCTATTCAGGTTATCCTGTGCTTCAGCAATCATTAGAGGATTTTACGCAGTAACATTAGAATCCAGAACATTAGGAATGGTTTTGGTAATATCACTATTATCAAAACATTACTGCTGGAGTGTGGAGCGAACTCTTATTTTGCAGCACCTCCTTCAGTCTCTCCAATATGCTTACATCTTTATTTCAAAAGCATTTTACTCCTTTTGTTATGTCTAATGCTAGGCATATTTTAATGGTATTCTGAATAATATATCCATTATCAACAGATATGCCATTGGAATATAGGTAAGCTGAAGAATAATATAAGTTGGATCATATCATCATAATTTGCTGGTGACTTGCATTTCTGAGATTTTTTTTATTTTTCTGGGATAACTCTAGGGTCTTTCTGCCTCTGTGGACACCTTGACATTTTTCTTGCTTGCATCCCTTTTATTCCTAGTTCTTGTGTTATTTCTCTAGCTAAGCATTCAAGAATTGCATGTCTCACATGTTCTCTATTTAGGATAATGTTGGATGTAGTCTTATATATGATCTATATTATATTGAGGTATGTTCCCTTTATGTATAATTTATTCATGGATTTTATCATGAAGAGTGTTGAGACTTAGCCAAAGTGATTTTTGTCTCTGTTGAGATGAGCATTGATATCTATGAGTCAAGCAATTGATGTAGTGGGTTAAATATATTGACTTGCATATGATGAAACATATCTGTGCCTTTGAATGAACAGTAATTGATAATAGTCAATGATCCATTTAATCTGTCATTTTTTGTGGCCTGCAATTAATAATAGACAATTACTCACCCATCCGTGTTCATCAAGTTCATTTCACAATAACTAATTTTTCTATGCTCTTATGAATAGATATGTTCTGTGTCTTAGTGGTATTTATAAAAATAAACACTGAATCTTATCACGTGTGGGTATATATTGTCCCTGGCATATGTGATGTATAATGTTGCTATGGATTGATGAGTCATTTATTTAATGAATCTTTTATATCTGCAATAAAATCAGTGTTAATAATAGCTTCTATAATAGCATTACTTTATTAAGTATTAATTTTTTATAATTTTGTATCAAACACAAATTAAATTGTCCTCTTTTTTATTTCACCTTTTAAATGGATAAATATACATCTATTCACTTTTTTATTTTAATGTGCAACTCCCTTCATTTATTCCCTCTTTGAGTTTTTCAGTTATCCTTAAATATGTGTTTTTTCAGCTACTGTCAATTTTTCATTTTGAAACACAGTTTGTAGTGAACATAATAATACCTAGAAAAAAGGTGGCTATTTTCTAAAGTTATGGCCTCATTTTTACACCTACTTGCTTATTTCTATTACAGCTTTTATCAACAGTGTCGATTTCTTATTTCAAATAAAGTTGAACCATATCTGGTGCCCTTGGCATCTTATAAGTGTATCTCAGAATGAACTGAAAGATCTCTGTACCTTCCATTTCTTCAAAGGCTACAGTCGGTGCTTTCTGGGAGTTATTTTATGACACACTGATTGCCTGATGGTATCTGCTCTGATAACTGCACTTAAGAAATGTATGAAGAGAAAGCTTTTATCAGTCTGTCACCATCGGACCTTATCACCCACAAGCAAGTGGTCAGGCTAAAGAGCAGTGCCAACCATAGAGCAGGTTCTCATGGAAGATTGACTAGAAAGATAGAACAAGTTGGAGGCGAGTCAGATCCTTTTACTTCTGAATCAATAGTGTGTATTAGTACAGATAAATTTTTGAGGCCACAAAGAGCTTCTCTTGCTTAGAATTGGCTTCATGGGATTAGAAATAGCTGTGTGCTTGTATCTTGTTTCTTCCATGCTCCTGATCTATACAAAGGATTGCACACTGCCTTCCATCAAATGAATGTGGTTCACTCAAACTGAGCCTTAATCCTGTCATTATGTTACCATTTTATTAGAATTTAAGGTATACCCCTGGGTTTCTGAAAGTAAATATAAAACCTCTCCAGAGTTGGAGTCAGAGTCAGAGTCAGAGTCAGAGTCAGAGGCAGAGGCAGAGGCAGAGGCAGAGGCAGAGGCAGAGGCAGAGGCAGAGGCAGAGGCAGAGGCAGAGGCAGAGGCAGGGTAAGAAGAAGAAGAAGAAGAAGAAGAAGAAGAAGAAGAAGAAGAAGAAGAAGAAGAAGAAGAAGAAGAAGAAGAAGAAGAAGAAGAAGAAGAAGAAGAACCATCAGTAGATCTTTAAGGTAAAAACTAAACAACAAAGATATCCCAAATGACTTTTCATGATATTACTAAAACTGTAATTGTAGGTTTTCAGGATCTCAACCTTCGAATTGGGGCCTAAGAAAGTGATTTCATTAGAAATTGCCCCTTAGATCTCAGAAGATGGAAAGACCTCCCCTGCTCATGGACTGGCAGGATCAATATAGTAAAAATGGCTATCTTGCCAAAAGCAATCTACAGAGTCAATGCAATCCCCATCAAAATTCCAACTCAATTCTTCAACGAATTAGAAAGGGCAATTTGCAAATTCATCTGGAATAACAAAAAACCTAGGATAGCAAAAACTCCTCTTTAGGATAAAAGAACCTCCAGTGGAATCACCATGCCTGACCTAAAGCTCTACTACAGAGCAATTGTGATTAAAAACTGCATGGTATTGGTATAGCAACAAACAAGTAGACCAATGGAATAGAATTGAAGACCCAGAAATGAACCCACACACCTATGGTTACTTGATTTTCTACAAGGGAGCAAAAACCATCCAGTGGAAAAAAGACAGCATTTTCAACAAATAGTGCTGGCACAACTAGCGGTTATCATGTAGAAGAATGCTAATTGATCCATTCCTATCTCCTTGTACTAAAGTCAAATATAAGTGAATTAAAGAACTCCACATAAAACCAGAGACACTGAAACTTATAGAGGAGAAAGTAGGGAAAACCCTCAAGATATGGGTACAGGGGGAAAAATTCCTGAATAGAACAGCAATGGCTTATGCTGTAAGATCAAGAATCAACAAATGGGACCTCATAAAATTGCAAAGCTTCTGCAAGGCAAAAGATACTGTCAATAAGACAAAAAGGCCACGAACAAATTGGGAAATGATCTTTACCTATCCTAAATCAGATAGGGGACGAATATCCAATATATTTATAAAGAACTCAAGAAGGTAGACTCCAGAAAATCAAATAACCCCATTAAAAATGGGGCTCAGAGTTAAACAAATTCTCACCTGAGGAATACCAAATGGCTGAGAAACACCTGAAAAAATGTTCAACATCCTTAATCATCAGGAAAATGCAAATCAAAACAACCCTGAGATTCCACCTCACACCAGTCAGAATGGCTAAGAAAAAAAATTCAGGTGACAGCAAATGCTGATGAGGATGTGGAGAAAGAGGAACACTCCTCCATTGTTGGTGGGATTGCAAGCTTGTACAACCACTCTGGAAATCAGTCTGGCAGTTCTTCAGAAAATTGGACATAGTACTACTGGTGGATCCCATAATACCTCTGCGCATATATCCAGAAAATGTTCCAACCGGTAATAAGAACACATGCTCCACTATGTTCATAGCAGCCTTATTTATAATAGCCAGAAGCTGGAAAGAACCTAGATGCCCCTCAACAGAGGAATGGATACAGAAAATGTGGTACATTTACACAATGGAGTACTACTCAGCTATTAAAAAGAATGAATTTATGAAATTCCTAGGCAAATAGATGGACCTGGAGGGCATCATCCTGAGTGAGGTAACACAATCACAAAAGAACTCCCACAATATGTACTCACTGATAAGTGGATATTAGCCTAGAAATTCAGAATACCCAAGATATAAGATACAATTTGCTAAACGCATGAAACTCAAAGAAGGAAGACCAAAGTGTGGACACTTTGCCCCTTCTTAGAATTGGGAACAAAACGCCCATGGAAGGAGTTACAGAGACAAAGTTTGGAGCTGAGACAAAAGGATGGACCATCTAGAGACTGCCATATCTAGGGATCCATCCCTTAATCAGCTTCCAAACGCTGACACCATTGCATCCACTAGCATGATTTTGCTGAAAGGACCCAGATATGGCTGTCTCTTGTGAGACTATGCTGGGGCTTGGCAAACACAGAAGTAGATGCTCACAGTCAGCTATTGGATGGATCACAGAGCCCCCAATGGAGGAGCTAGAGAAAGTACCCAGGGATCTGAAGGGATCTGCAATCCTATAGGTTGAAAAAGAATATGAACTAACCAGTACCCTGGAGCTCTTGACTCTAGCTGCATATGTATCAAAAGATGGCCTAGTTGGCCATCACTGGAAAGAGAGTCCCATTGGACTTGCAAACTTTATATGCCCCAGTACAGTGGAACGCCAGGGCCAAAAATTAGGAGTGGGTGCATAGGGGAGTGGGGGGGGGAGGGTATGGGGGAATTTTGGGATAGCATTGGAAATGTAAATGAGGCAAATACCTAATAAAAATATTTTTAAAAAAGCACTGAGCTTAGTTATGTATCTCAAAACTTAAATATACAAATTTTCTTTATTGTATTAGACAAAATACAGTACACATGTACAGTCTGTCAGCTGCAAACAAAGCTAAAATAGTGACCTTGGGCAGGTGTATGCAGTTATGACTGAAAGTCATGCTAACATTTTATTCTTTTAAAGCAAAGGTCATTATTTTCACCAAGTAAATGACTGACATAATATGATAAGATTTGGTAACTGCACTTTCAAATTTAATAAAATGGGTTTTCAACTGCAAAAACAAAAATAGTGTCATCATTTGTTGTAATTTATAAAATCAATGTATTATAAATCATTGCTTGCTGTATATGTTGATAATGTATTTTATATTCTGACTCTCCAATATTTCAGGGCATAAATGATTGGTTTCTCCTTCATTTGCCTAATGATAATTTAAGTCTCCGTGAAACTTCTTAGTGTAGATGGTAGTTGTTAAGTAGTCTTCGTTTGCATTTTGATAGCTTCTACTTCATAATAAATCCTGTATTTTTAGCCAGTGCTAGATTTTAGAGATTGTGCCATGCTTTCTGACTTATTAGAGGTTTATAATAAATCATGTGAGTTAACTTTATTGTGTAGATTCTTAGTTTTCATCTTTCTGCCTCTTTTTAATTGTCTCTCTACAATAGATTTTTAATACTCTCCTTTTATGTATTTTACTCATTTTAAAAGAGAAGAAAATTGAGTATACCTCTCTAGAGTATACTCATGCTCTGTACTAGATTTGGGAGAAACTTCTCATGAGGTTGTTCAAATACAAGCACACTTGAGTCTATCATAAGTTTCTAATAACTTGTCTCACAGTCTTCATGATAGTTACCTTAAAAATCAATGGTTCTAAGACAGTATTGCCTTAAATGAGGAACGTGGGTTGTTACAACTAACATTTCATTTTTCTATGATCTATTATAATATCTTTTAAATGCTTGCTAGTGTTTTTTATTTCATGGTTATATTTATAACAATGATTAGGACAGGGATAATTATGTAATTACATGCTAATGGATCTCTCAGGAATAATCCCAATTTTACAAGGGTCAACACTAATTCTTTGTTATAGGAACAAATTTGTAACACGAGCAGGGTCATCATCTGTCCCAAAAGTTTTATTTTGTTTGAATAGTGTGAAAGAGGTTGCACCTTCAACTGCTTAGATGAAGCCAATAGTGCTAGAAAATGATTATTTAGAGTTTCTGCAATGACACCGGAGCAGGGTCCTCTTGGACTGAGATGAGGTTTGATGAGGGCAGATTCACAGAGTGCAGTTTTCCAGGGCTTCTGCTCTCCATTTTGAATGGCACTGCTTCCAGCTGCTCCCCAGATTTTTATTTTTTTTTTGTTTGCTTGCTTTTGATTTTGTTTTGTTTTTTGTTTTTGTTTTGTTGTTGTTTCGTTATTTGGGTGGCTGGTTGGTTAGTTTGTTCCCTTGTTTGTTGGTTGGTTAATAGATTTTTTTATTATTATTATTTTTTAAAATTCCTTCCGACTGATTTGGTTGTGACTTTTCTTTGATGTGAGGAAGATATTAGGAAATCTAGGAAATAGACAGACCCACTATTATGACCAATGTATTATTATTATAGTATTCTGATATTTAACACAGTCACACACTCTAAATTTTATTTTCTACATTTTCATATTATTTGACTGTGTGTGTGAGTGTGTGTGTGTGTTTGTGAATTGTGTGTACATAAATGCCTGTGCATAAAGGACAGAGGGCATTTTGCATGAGCCAGGTCTCTTCCTCCAGCATGTAGATTCTGTGAATCAAGCCCAGTTGATCAGGCATTGTTGCCCACAATTTTATCTGTTATGGCATCTTATCAGGCCTCTTTAACAGTTTTATATTTAATTCAACCACATTCATTGCTAGTTTTCTCAAAGACCTGTGAAAAAGACTATCTCTAGAATTCTAAACTACTCCAGCTTCTTCTAAATGTTTGTAATCACTTAAAGATTGATTAGGGAACCACTTACTGGGAGTAGTTCTCCTTATTGCACTGTCAGTTCGGTTGAAAAAAAAATGCTGTCACCTCTGCTACGAATCCTCAGTACCATGCTTCTCATTTTAATTCAGTATGTGTTGAAGAACTCATTTCCATAGATGAATTCATAATTTACAGAAAAAAATCAGAATGTCTTTAAAATAAAACCATATTTCTGTAGTCTTTTAATTTAAAAAAACATTAAAAAGTCAGTGTTGTACTGTTATTTTTAAATAGCCCAAGTTTCAAATACTGTGTATATTCACTTAATAAATGATGTTGTGATATGTGTCTCACGAAAACTATAACTGTCATGAGAACACATGTCTCTAACCAAGATATGCTATATTCCTAAAATTTATGCCCATAAGTTTTAAAAATTTTATAAATAACATTTTAATCATTTCAAGAATATACTGTGTCTTGCACTAGGGATCCAAAATATCTGTTCTCTGTATTAATTTTGCACTTATAGGTTTATTTCAACACACTTCTTAAAAAGAATTTACATTAAGTAATGGTTGTATTATGGTATATACAGACAGAAACAATATCTTACAACCTTGCCACTTGAAATAATGTGGGTAGATATGGAAGATACTATGTTATGGAAATAAACCATTGTTGCCCCAGAATTACAGATCTAGACCTTTATTATTTTTTATATGTTGTATAGTTTTCTTGGTTAAAGGAGTTTTTTTTTTCACTAGAGCATAAATTAGTTAGTGCTTTAACATTTTACGAGTGGGTTTTTGTGTCAGTGTTACTCTTAGTGATTTGATTTCAAGTCACATGTGGTCAGTGATTAGGCTTCATTTGATCACTAAGAGCAGTGCCTGTCCCATTACTAAGAGATACTAAAACAGTTCTGGTTCCATTAGTGATTTCACTAATGGATATGTAGTTTAGAAAACGGTTCCTTTTGTTTTGTCAGTATTATTTTGTCAGTATTTTGGTTCTAACAATGCTGGAGAATGAATTTAGGGCTTCTTTTATACTAGACACATGCTTGCTTGGTCAAATCTATATATTATGGTATTTAATCATCAAAATTGAATACAAATTTTTGGTTAGTTATGGTCTTGATGGTCACATATCAGAAGTTCAGGAGAGGTGCAGGAAGAAAAGTTAGCCATTGCTAAGGGTTTTCTTCCAGCAAACCGTCAATTTGCAAGTCATGGAACAGAAAATTATGATTAGATTTCAAAATACACCAATTGAAATCGTCTCAAGGATTGACAAGATCACCTTGACATTCTGGAAGATGCGCTGTACATCCATGAATATTTACTGATTTAGAAAGCGAGTGGGATGGCATTCTAACTGAAACAAAGTGAGGAATGACCGACACCCGATATTCAATTACTGTGTGTATCAGCTGCCAAGCAGAGTAGACTTACACTGAAATGAAGGCTGTTTTTTTTCTTTCTCTATGTTTGAACTCCTTACCTCTCTTTTATTTTTATTTCTTTCTCTTTTATTTCTCCATATGATTCCTAGTCTTCCCTGCATTCCTGACAAGCATGATCTTCCACATAAATATTTTAAGAGGTTCAGTTTGGCATATGCAATAGTGTCTGGGTTTGGTGGCTGATTTTTGGATAGATCATTGGGTGGGGTAGTCTCTGGATGTTCCATCCTTTCATCTTAGCGCCAAACTTTGTCTCTGTAACTTCTTCCATGGGTATTTTGTACACTATTCTAAGGAGAAATGAATTATCCACACGTTGGTCTTCCTTCTTCTTGATTTTCTTGTGTTTTGAAAATTGTATCTTGGATATTCTAAGTTTCTGGGCTAATATCCACTTATCAGTGAGTGCATATCAAGTGACTTCCTTTGTGATTGGATTACCTCACTAAGGACGTGCCCCCAGAGCGCATGTCTCTAACTGCATATGTAGCAGAAGATGGCCTAGTCGGCCATCAGTGGAAAGAGAGGGCCATTGGTCTTGCAAACTTTATATGCCCCAGTACAGGGGAATGCCAGGGCCAAGAAGTGGGAGTGGGTGGGTAGGGGAGCAGGGCAGGGGGGAGGGTATAGGAAATTTTCAGGATTGTATTTGAAATGTAAATAAAGAAAATATCTAATAAAAAATTAAAAGCTTAAAAAAATAAGGTTCAGTGTGGTCACTTCCATTTCACTCCATAGTCTTAATTGATTTCTTAGATGTTACTCCAATGAACCACAGTTTTCTGTGCTATTAGCGGTCAAAAAAAACAAAATACGTTTCACATTAAGTCTCTCAATTATATATAAAATTATTTATAAGAGAATACTAATATAAAGGTATCTATAATCGGTGTAATCACTCTCCCTTTGTGAATAACTTCTGTTTTCATTTACGTCACATTTTATTTAGGGTGTATTGTGCATTAAAAAAGCTAGGCTTTGTGTTTTCAGTGAGTGATCATGATATTACACTTGAACTTCAGAGTCTAGATAATTGGGCATTTTCTTTCAGATCTAATTCTCTTTTATATGTTCTCCTTAGCATAATGATTACTTCAGAGTCATACTATATTCCTTTTCTCACTTTAATTAATGTCACATCTCAATTTTAAGTGCTTGTTTTTAGCCCCAGGGTACTAATTTCATATCTTGTTTCTTAAATTAGCAAACTATAAGCTCAGCTTTCTGGTGGTTATGATAGTCATACAGCGACTTTGTGTCTCCATCAATAAGAAGAAATTAGGGCTTTAATGAAGGACATTTTTGCTCTTCCATTAAGTATTTGACTTTAAAAGAACTGTAGTATTGTTCATGGGCCTAAGTTGCTTATTAAGGAAATAAGTCCTTGGCAGCTAATATGTTTGTGAAATGTCTAGAGTTGTTGCTAGTTTATTAAATGGCAGAAATGTATGAAACTACTCACCCAGGTCCCAAAATACTTATTTTATTATTATCTCCTTTAGTGCACCAATAGAGAAAACATTGATATTTTCGAAGGGTTAAAATGTGAGCTCATTATTCTTTCATAGACAATATTATCTAGGAACAAAAGAAAAGTAAATTCTCTAGAGATCTCTTGTTAACCTTGTATCTGAACTTTAGACATAATGAGTATTTCCAAATATGACCCATACATAAAGAACTAAGTACTGTTTCACTGGTTTTTAAAACTGACTGTCACGATAAGTAAATGGCAAGCTCTAATCTAGTGTCTCTTTTCAAGTATAAGGACTCTTAAATGCGATTTCTTTTTTAATTTATTTTTCAAAATCCCATTAGGATTTGAAGGTGTCTTTGTCCCTGAGCAACTGAGTGTTTCACGTGCTTTCCAGTTATTGTGAGTGCTGTAAGAGATCTCTCATTGTTTGATAATTGCTTTAGTCTGTGGCTTTGTTTCAAAAGCAAGTGATCTCAGTTTTATTTGTTTCTTAAACGCCTTGTGGATGAAAAAGGACTACTCTCTTGGGTTTCACTGCCTTCCAAGACACCATGTTGATACATATTGTAAGTTTACTAAGATGTGTTGATTCTACTACTATTATCAAGCAGATGAAAGAATAATATCATTGGGTAGTTCAAGAATAACCATATTTTTACACACAGCAGAAAATTGAAAATGTAGTCAGCATCAAATTAAATGGAGAGAAACTTGTAGCAATCCCACAAAACTCAGGGACTAGACAAAGCTACCCATTTTCTTCCCTACCTGCTCAATATAGTACTTGAAGTCATAGCCAGAGCAATTAAAGTACAGAAGGAGGTTGAAGAGATACAAATTGGAAAGGAAGAAGTCAATATATCACAATTTGCAGATGATATGACCATATACTTAAGTGATTCCCAAGAATTCAACCAGAGAACTCATAAACCTGATAAACAACTTCTGCAAAGTGGCTGGATATAAAATTAACTCTAACTAATCATTAGCCTTCGTCTATTCAAAGGATAAACAGGCTGAGAAAGAAATCAGGGAAATGACACACTTCACAATAGTCACAAATAATATTACATACCTTGGTGTAACTCTAATCAAGCAAGTGAAAGATCTGTATGACAAAAACCTCAAGCCTCTAAAGAAAGAAATTGTTAGAAGATCTCAGAAGATGGAAAGCTCTCCCATGCTTATGGATTTAGGTAGGATTAACATAGTAAAAATGGCCATCTTGCCGAAAGCAATCTACAGATTCAGTGCCATTCCCATCAAAATTTCAACTCAATTCTTCTTATTGTGAGAAAGAGTAATATGCAAATTCATTTGACAAATTATCAGGATAGTGAAAACTGTTCTCAACAATAAAAAAAATCTGGGAAAATCACCATCCCTGACCCCAAGTTGTATTACAGAACAATAGTGATAAAAACTAGATGATATCAGTACAGAGATAGGCAGGTAGATCCATGGAACAGAATTGAAGACCCAGAAATAAACCCACACACATATGGTCACTTGATCTTTGACAAAGGAGCTAAAACCACCCAGAGGAAAGAGACAGCATTTTCAACAAATGGTGCTGGTTCAAGTAGCAGTCAGCATGTAGAAGAATGCAAATCAATCCATTCTTATCTCCTTGTACAAAGCTCAAGTCCAAATGGGTCAAGGACTTCCACATAAAACCAGGTACACTAAAACTAATAGAAGAGAAAATGGAGAAAAACTTCAAGCACAAGGGCTAGGGGGGGGGGGGATTTCCTAAACAGAATTCTAATGGCTTATGCTATAAGATAAAGAATTGACAAATGGGACCTCACAAAATTGCAAAGCTTTTGTTACTGTCAATAGGACAAAATAGCAACCAACAGATTAGGAAAATAACTTTACTAATCCTACATCTGATAGATGGCTAATATCCAATAGATACAAAGAAGTCAAGAAAGCAGACTTCAGAAAATCAAATAACCTTATTAAAAATGGAATAAAGAGCTAAACAAAGAATTCTCAACTGACAAAACTCGAATGGTTAAGAAGCACCTAAAGAAATGTTCAACATCTTTAGTCATCAGGGAATTGAAAATCAAAACACCCTGAGATTTACCTCACACCAGTCAGAATGGCTAAGATCAAAAATTCAGGTGATGGTAGAGTCTGGTGTGGATGTGTGGGGGAAGAGGGAACACTCCTCCATTGTTGGTTAGATTGCAAGCTTGTACAACTACTCTTGAAATCAGTCTGGCTGTTCCTCAGAAAACTGGACATAGTAATATCTGAGGACCAAATTATACCACTCCTGGGCATATACCCAAAATATGCTCTAACATATAACAAGGACACATGTTCCACTATTCACATAGCAACATTATTTATAATAGACAGAAGCATGATAGAACCCAAATATCCTTCAACAGAGGAATGGACACAGAAAATATTGTACATTTACACAATGGACTACTACTAAGCTATGAAAAACAATGATTTAATGAAATTCCTAGGTAAAAGGGTGGAACTAGAAAATATCATCCTGAGTGAAGTAACCCAGTCACAAAAGAACACAAATAGCATGCACTCACTGATAAGTGGATATTAGCCCCAAATCTCTGAATACTCAAGATATAATTCACAGACCACACAAAGTTCAAGAAGAAGGAAAACCCAAGTGTGGATGCTTCAGTCTTTCTTAGATGTGGGAACAAAATACTCAAGGGAAGAAAAAGGAGGCAAAATGTGGAGCAGAGACTGACAGAAAGGCCATTCAGAGACCGTCCACCTGTGGATCCATTCCATATACAGACACCAAGACCAGACACTATTGCCTATGCCAAGAAGTGTTTGTAGCTAGGAGCCTGATATAGCTATCTCTTGGGAGGCTCTTTCAGAGCCTCACAAATATAGAGGAGGAGTTTTGCAGCCTACCATTGGAGTGAGAACAGGGTCCCCAATGGAGTAGCTAGAGAGTGGACTGAAGGAGCTGAAGGGGTTTGCAACCCCATAGGAGGAAGAATAATAATATCAACCAACTAGAGCTCCCAGAGCTCCCAGGGAGTAAACCACCAACCGAAGAGTACATGTGGAGTGACCCATGGCTCAAGCAATATATCACAGGATAGCTTTTGTTGGTCATCAATGGGAGGAGAGGCCAGTGGTCCTGTGAAGGCTCGATGCCCCAGTGTAGGGGAATGCAATGGCAGGGTGGTGGAAATGTTTGGGTGGGTAGAGGAGAATTCTTATAGAAGTAGCAGGAGGAGGGGTGGAATAGGGGGTTTCCAGAGGGGAAAAGGAGAAAGGGGATAACATTTGAATGTAAATAAATAAAATATTCAATTAAAAAATAGAGGAAAAAAGAAAATGTGAAGATATTTGACTACCCACAGTGATTATACTGTCACTAAAATATGAGTCATTTTCTTTTATGAAAAATGAAACATTATTGAGTGGTGTTTGTAAACATGTTACTAAAGTGGTTTTCTGGGGGACAGTGTCCTAGTGCATTCTGTCCTAACGTTCTGATTTTAAAAGTCTGACAGATGCTTGATATAACCTTGTTTCTGAGAGAGAGTTTATTAGTTGTGGATGCTGCTTATGAGGAGCCCTTGTCATAAAATAAATACTATGTCATTCAACATAGACGATAAAATTTGTGATATTTTTTAAAGAAAATGATAATTTAAAAAATGATGTTTATCACTATTTGGAAACTTTTATGAGCTTTTTCTTTCCTTTTTGATTGATTTCTCTGTAGCTCAATATTACATATGAACACTTACCTTATTAACTTTTAATATTGTGATTTTCAGATTCCTAGACCTTTCCCTATATAAACAATGATTTAAACACTCTGACTTGTCAATGATGACTCTTAATTAATACAAAAAAATCATTAATCTGGGCTTTTTATTTCCTTCATTTCTTCTTTTTTTGTAGGAAGTATTTCTTTAGGAATAATGATTGACATTTTCTTTATGATAGTGATGCAATTTGACTGGTATAGGAAAATGCAGGTAAAAATCAATAGTTCTACTTTACAGTTTGTTATAAACTCTAAATAATATTAAGCATTCTTTTTGTCATAAGGTTCCTTTTATATATTATAATGATTGCTTGAATAACTTTAATTATAGATGGAAAGCTATAAAATTTGATTCATTTTTCATTCACATTGGAGAATTAATATGTGTCAAAACATAATTAAGAATACAAAGTATAACTACTTATTTATTGTGCTCAGGGTTAATCAAGGACAAGAAAAGCCCTTTTTTAGTCAGTTTCAGTAGGAAGGGATTGATCATGGATTATATCTAGCTCACTGACATGTTTAAAGGGCTGATAGAGAAGGCTATATATAGGCTGAGCCTGCAGGAACTCCAGCCAGTATCATGCTGTTTGAGTGGCCTATGAACAGCTCTACTGCCTGCTTCATGATCACCCAATGTGATGAAGAGAAGCTAATGCCACAGTGTCAGACTCCTGATCTGCCCTCTTTCAGAAGTGTTGAGGCAGGTTGATGTGAAAGGAACCATCCATTGAGCTCTGTCCAGAAGGGATTTTTACAAGGTTTCAAGAACAGCAAAAAGTGTGAAGGAATAAGCTCAGGAGAAGAAATAGAGCCCTGGGAAGAGCATTTGGTTCCCAGGATTTGAAAGTAAATGAAAATCTTATAATGTTATTAATTGAGGAGGTTGGGTAATGCATAGAAACAATATCAATAACTTGGGCTAAACACTAAGCCAGAAGAATTTTCTTCTGGGATTGTCCATGCATAATTTAATAATTTCATAACCCAATGCATAATGCTATATGATGTTAGTCATTGATTTAACCTCTTAATATGATCTGATAAGGTGACTATATTAAATTACTCATGGTCACTATGACGAAAAGCCCCCGGAATACTTCATAGCATATTCAGCCTCAGTCCAAGTGATTCAACTTAGAACCATAATTTTAGTAACAGGGCTGAGTAAAAATAGCTGTGTATACCTTTCTCCACAATGAATTATTTATCGTTGTATTAGAAATATATCACCACAATAATTCTGGGTAATAAGCTATCCTAATAATTACTGGCATAAAAGAAAAGCTACTTATTTTTCATTCTCCGTCTCTAATACATCTGTGTGGTTCTTGGCTAGATTGACTTTGCTCAGCAGTGCCTGCCCAGACATCGACAGTTCCTTGTCAGATCGACTGAAAGCTGGCTGCTGATAGCTCAATGGAGTCTGTTCTTTCCTTACAAAATTCTTTCCTAATTTTTTTTCATTAAATTATTGCTGACATTTTAAATATATTTGTCTATTCTCTTTCCTCCCCCTATCGGTGAGAGCATTCATGATGATGGTTCAGCTCTTCTTAACTTGCCATCAAATCTGGCAATGTAGTTCAAGAGACTTTGAGGCATTCTGAGCAAAAAGAAGAAAAAAGAAAAATCATACACCCTAGAATTGAGAGACAATGAAATAAGCTACACCTAGAGAGTAGAGTAGACTGCAAACCTGAATTGTTCCCCATCCACTGGAATCACTTGTATACAATTGATTTTTCCTTAATGCTACAGTAACTTGATGGCTATTGTTCTCACCAATAAAGCCATTGTGGTTGAATGTAAGATTTCCAGAATATATTCTACTTGAAAGTTCCACAGTGTGCAGAAAACACTGAGAAAAGTAAATGACATCTACAAATGTTCTTAACATAGATTTTGTTCTCTTTTACTTTTAAAAAGTCTATATCATGGTCTAATATGATAATATATTGCTTTAAAACATCAATCATCCTAAGTGAGGTAACCCAATCACAAAAGAAGTCACTTGATATGCACTCACTGATAGGTGGATATTAGCCCAGAAACCTAGACTACCCAAGATACAATATGCAAAACACAAGAAAATCAAGAAGAAGGAAGACCAATGCATGGATACTTCATTTCTCCTTAGAATAGGGAATAAAATACCAATGGAAGGAGTTACAGAGACAAAGTTTGGAGCTAAGACGACAGGATGGACCATCCAGAGACTGCCCCAGCCGGGGGTCCATCCCATAAGCAGCCACCAAACGCAGACAGTAATGCATATGCAGCAAGATTTTGCTGAAAGGACCCTGATATATCTGTCTCTTGTGAGGTTATGCCAATGCCTGGCAAATGCAGAAGTGGATGCTCACAGTCAGCTATTGGATGGATCACAGGGCCCCCAATGGAGGAGCTTGAGAAAGTACCCAAGGAACTGAAGGGGTCTGCAACCCTATAGGTGGAATAACAATATGAACTAACCAGTACCACCCGGAGCTCGTGTCTCTACCTGCATATGTAGCAGAAGATGTAGCATATGTAGCATATGTAGTCGGCCATCATTGGGAAGAGAGGTCCCTTGGTATTGCAAACTTTATATGCCTCAGTATAGGGGAATGCCAGGGCCAAGAAGTGGGAGTGAGTGGGTAGGGGAGGAGAGAGGGAGGAGGGTATAGGGGACTTTGGGGACAGCATTTGAAATGTAAATGAAGAAAATATCTAATAAAAAATTAAAAAAGAAAATCTTCAACGTCATGTTGTTGTATTATGTATGTATGTATCACTAATGTATGTTAAAATTTTTCTTTATTGGTGCTGCTGTTGTAGTTCAGAGCTGGAAAATATGCACAGCTTGCATGAAACTTTCAAGTAATAGTGTGATACACACACACACACACACACACACACACACACACACTTGCTTTGTTTTCTAATTTTTCTGGGAAACTTTCTAATGTATTTTTTATTTGCATCAGGTGTTCAGGTTAATACAAATTACTGTGCAATAGGTACTATAGCATAGCTAACCCCAAATTACACTAAGGAAGTAGAGAAAAATTATTACAGTTTCCTGTAGTATCCCTTAGACCTAAGATGGTAAGAAAGATTGTTGGAGCCAGAGGGGTCAAGGACACCAGAACAAAACCTGGGCTTATGGGGCCTCACAGAGACTGAACCATGGAGCCTGCATGGGACTGAACTAGACTCTCTGCATGTATTTTACAGTTGTGTAGCTTGATAGAGTCTTTTCTTAATCACAAAGGTTTTTTTTTTCTTCCTCAGAAAAATAATATACATTGTCCCTGTAAATCACAGAATGATCTACTTTCACAGATTCTTAATTAAAAATATCACAAAACATCCACAATTACATTTTTGCCTTCCTCTTAAACTTCACAAACCAGGTGTCCAGCTCTTTGTATTTCTTTCAAAATCCTCATCGTCCTGGCTCCCACAAAATAACCTAATAATATCTTAGTACTCAATGGCTTTTCAAGCCAAAAAATTCAGAATGCTTCTACAACCCTCTCCAAACAAATAAGATCAGATAAACCTCCAGTCTCAGTACTGATTTCTCTTTGGTTTGTTTCTTGTTGATATACTAAACACAAAGAACAGAAAGCTGCAGAGGAAAAATTGTACAATTTTGGAGGTTACAGTCCATCACTGAGAGGATGTAAAACTAGAACTTAAGACAGGACCTTTTGATTAGAAGCCAAAGCAGAAACGATGCAGCAGCATTGCTACATTGCTTACCTGCTAACTCACTTTGTCTTGTGCAAATGTATATAAAACACAGACCCACCTGCCCAGGGAGGACAATGCCCATAGTGGGTTGGACACTTTACTTAGAAAGGCAAATCTGGACTAGGCCGTTCTTCATTTGACATTCATGCTTCCCAGGTAAATCTAGGTTGGTGTCAAATTGGCAGCTGGCATTAACTACAACACTTCTTATATCAGCTGAAAACCTCTCCATTTTGTAGCAACTTAATTTATAAGAAAAAAATCACACTTTTTACAGATTGCACCACAACTCTCCCTATCTAAGTTACTCTTTCTGAAATCTTATTAAATTGTGTTTAATTATTTATATCCACATATTCAGTAGGAGAAAAAAATGCTTTAATTTTATATTTTAACATAATTCCCAAACATATTTAAAACGAGTCACTATTAAATCCAATAAACCTTGGTAAAGACTTTACATTTCTTTGTACTATATACACAAATTTTGTTTTTGTATTATTAGTACATATAAATCTCAATATACCTTTATGAATACAGTTTTATTACAGCATTCTAAATAAACAGGGTCAAGTACATGAGCATAAATTTGTAGGACAGCCAATCTTGAAATATTCATATGGACTATGAAGATACCACATAAGCAAGAATAGTACCCTTCCAGTATTTCATATTTTTTAAATGTTCCCAAAGTAAAAGCCATTAATCCACAACCACTGCCCTATCTTGTGGTAATTGCTTTCTCAACAATTTAACCACTTACATATATAACCTTAAAAATGTTAAACAGGAAGGAAGGCCCCAGTGAGGATTCTTCAATTCTCCATATCAGGTGGAATCATAAGAGGCAGAGGGAGGGAGGGAACTGGGTAGGACAGGGGAGGGAGAAGGGAAAATAGGAGGAGGGTTGGGTAAAGAGGTACATAGGAGAGAAGCCCAGAGAGCCATGGGAAGAAATGGAGATATGCGTCTGCTGGGGTGGGGCATTGGGAGAACCCTCTAGAACGTCCCAGAGACCTGTGACCAGATTCAATGTGGATGACCTTAACTGAAATGCCCAAAAGAAGGGATATAGAACCTGAAGTGACCACCTTCAGCAGTTAGATAGAGACCCCAGTAGAGAGAAGGGGATACCATCCCACCTTCAAATTTTTGACCCAAATTCGTTCCTCTCTAAAAGAAATACAGGGACAAAAATGGAGCAGAGACTGGATGAATGGACAACCAGTGACTTGCCCAACTTGAGATCCATCCCATGTGCAGGCACCAAAGCCTGATAGTATTACTGATGTGATGTTGTGCTTGCAGAGAGGAACCTAACATGCTTGTCATCTAAGACTTTTCTAGCAGCCAACTGAGACTGATGCTCACAAATAGGCATCAGACTGAGGTCAGAGACTCCCTATGTAAAAGTTAGGGGTAGGATTGCAGGAACTGAAGGGGATGGCAACCCCATAGGAAGACCAACAGTATCAAGTAACCTGGACCCCTGGAGCTCTTAGAGACTAAGCCACAAGCCAAAATAGCATAGCTGAGTTGGTGGGAGGCCACAGGCACATATGTAGCAGAGGACTTTCTGGCCTTAGTGAGAGAAGATGTACCTAATCCTGTAGAAATTTGATTCCCCAGGGAAGAGGGATGCCCCAAGGTGGGAAACCTCTCAGAGATGAAAGGGAAGGAGTAGGCGAAGAACTCTAGAAGATAGGCAAGGTTTGGGATGTGAATAAATATATATCTAATTAACAATAATAAAAATTATGGGGTCTTAAAGAAAAGTCAGATCTGCATTCACAAGAAAGATCACATCAAACCCTGTAGATCATAATTCTTATTTTACTTGCTCATAAAAGATTCATTCATTTTTCAATGTGTAACCGTTTTTTTGTAGTTTTATTATTTTTGTGTATTTTGTCAATTTATATTACAGTAATTCTACAAAGTGATGTTAAAAGCAAAAACTGAAAACACAATGACATTAAAAAAAGCATTTATAGTTTCTTATGCTATCCTGCAGTGAACGTCTCTGAATAATTATGGCTGGCTTTTCCTTGTCATAAAATATTCATTATCTGTTCTTTAAACATGGACCTTCACCTGTCTGAAGCAGGAAGTCACAAATGGAATATTAACATTTGCCTGGCAACGACAGTGAATAAAGAATTTTATTATGATCTGTCTCTCAATGCCTGTATCCAGAACGGGGAAGGATTATTTCTACTATTAATTCATTAGCTGTAGTAATTTATATGCCTGCCTATGACTAATCAAGGAGGTAGGATATTATAATGCCAATGTATACCTGGAAAGGAAAGATACACAAATATGTCCTAATGAGTACCATGACTACAGTGTTAATCATCAAATATTACATTTCTTATGCCTTCTACCCCCAAAATACAATCACTTGTTTTAATGGAGTAAGTAGAAAAGAAATCTTCCACAGTACTAGTGAGAAGGCAAAGAGGTAAAGAGACTTGGCAGCAGGTAAAGAGAGGCAGCTGCTGCCAAGTCTGATGATCTGAGTATATTAGCTGAAATCCCCATGGTAGAAGTAAATGGACCTATGTTGAGCCTCTTACTCCTTCACACATGCAATTGGTGGTAAGTCATGCATACACATACATACCACACCAGATAAAAATTTATTTAATTTAAAAAGTAGAACTATAATATATAAAAATGTTGCATTAAGAGGCCACAAGGGTCTAAAAGTTTTATCATTAGTGTGCAGTGCAAGACTGCTACCTCAACTCAACCTTGCTCTTCTCATCTGGAAACTTAAGAAACTAAAGATCCATTATCTTATTACAGTTAGTGGTATGGAAGAACAGGATAAACCAACTCTACAGCTTAACTGAAAATTAGACACAGGAGACACTGGAACATTCAGATATTCATGGTGGGGAATTTTATTCCAGACTTCAGCTTTGATGACTATCATTGTCTTTCCCTTTTATAGTCTGGAGCTTAGTGCCTTAGATTTTTTTCATTATTAAATAGTTTATTTATTTATATCCCAAATCTTGCCCCACTCCCGGGCCCCTCTCCCAGATTTTTTCATCCTTTTCTCCTCCCCCTTTGCCTCTGAGAGGGTGATCCCCTCCTCCTCCACCTGGTCACCCCATTCCCTGGGGCATCACATCTCTTGAGGATTAGGCATATTCTGTCCAACTGAGTTCAATCAAGACAGCCCTCTGCTACATATATTTTCGTGCCCTCCTATAGGACTCCTACGGAGGAGTTAGGGGAAGGATTGAAGGAGTCAAAGGGGATGGCAACCCCAACAGTGTCAACTCACCTGGACCCCTGGGTGCTCTCAGAGTCTAAGCCACCAACCAAAGAGCCTTAGGTTTTTCCAATATTTGATTATCTTCTTTTCTGCTTGTTCTTTCAATGCATCTGAGGAAGGCTTTGTATACTTGACTGGTAAACATAGTGGGACCCTTTTCAGAATGAGTTGTGTGCAGATAAAAGACCCTAACAGGCAATGAAGCCTTGAATATTCATATCTTCTTTTGTATTTAGGAAAAAAGTTTTGTTTTCTAGTATAGTTGTTATAAATTAAACAGTGTCTGCTGATTTTATTTATTTAAAAACACCTTATATTGGTATCACTATTATCTCTTAAAATAATCATTCCTATGGTTTTTAACACACTATTTTATTAGAGTTTAGCTATACTGAAACATTTATATCTGTGACTGATTTTAGTTCTTTATGTTGTGACAAATATTTGTGGACGACCAGTTACTATCTATTTTCCTTGTCAGCATAACCATCTGTTTCACGGACAAGTTGAAAACAGTTATTTTAAAAAGTAATGCATTCTTGGGCTACATGCTATGATATTACCTTTCCCAGATTTTTTTTAATTTACAATTTAAAAAGTATTCTAACTTACATGCTATCAACTTTATAAGTAATATCAGATGATAAAATATTTTGTGTTCTCATGACATGTTTTAAAACATGTTAGTGATAATTAGGAAAATATTGTTTTCATACAAATTTTTGCAGTATTCTGAGTATCAATTTTGGATGCTATATATTCTAGGTAAGCTTTCTATCAACACCTCTCTCATTATAGTGATGTCTTGTCGTGCATGAATATCCAAAAAATTTCTGTCTTCCGGCTCAATGGTTGTTCACATCTGTTTTTCTAGTCTTTAGGGTTAAGTGTTCATAGTACACTTGAAGAGACATGGTGTCATGAGAAAAAATGTTTTAGTTTCTATCTACCTTCCTCCTTTTATTTGTTAGTATATGACATCCCCCCATATGCTTTCATATAGTACCTTCATTTCTCTTAGAGATACGGTTATAAAATACTCTGAATAAAGCAACTTAATAGAATATGGGATTATTTGGCAAATAATTCCTGTGTTACCGTCCTCATGGAGTTGAGGAGAACTGGCTATATTAGCCTACAGTAAAGAATAGAGAGCAATGAATTAGTAGTACTGCTACTGAAGATTCTCCAATCAGTCAGCCCTGATCCCACTCACAACTAACATGATCTTTCCACTTTCAGTCTGCATAACCAAAACAGTGCTTCAAAGACGTGAGGAAGACTCTGTCTCCCAAATGATTATAACTAATGTCAAGTTGACAGTAAAAAATTAACCCTCACAGATAGAGAATTTATCTTTTACATTAAATTTTAATGTGATCATCACTATTCTCCAATTATGTCTAATTTGACATCCAGGATATTAAAAGATATTATTGAATATATAACAAAAGTATCACAATTTCCAGGTGGTTGTGGCGCATGCCTTTAATCCCAGCACTTGGGAGGCAGAGGCAGGCAGATTTCTGAGTTTGAGCCCAGCCTGGTTTTCAAAGTGAGTTTCAGAACAGCCAGGGCTATACAGAGAAACCTTGTCTCAAAAAAACAAACAAACAAACAAACAAACAAACAAAACAAAACAAAAACAACAAAAGAGTATCAGAAAATTTTATTTAGTTAATCTATTAGTATGAATGCAATTTAAAAAATATATCTTACATAACACCTATGGACAGTATACGAAAAATGTGGTTATTTATGGCACAGTGTCTTATAAACTTGTCATACTTCAAACTTATTTATTTGTAAAGTGTAAAAGAATTTTTGTACATTGTGACATTACAGAGCAAATTTAAAATGTCTGTAAATTAAAATTTTACAAAGTGTTTTAATTCAGGTGAGAGACTTTGGGGGACCCCTGTTGAGTTTGCGTTTTTCCTAAGTGCAGAATATATTTGAGACAGTTGCCAGGGTTTCTCAACACAAGACTCTTCTCATAGCCAAGATAAATTCTTTTTCTTTATGAATTTTTTTTAGGGTGAAGTATTAGCTGGGAAATGGAAAGTTGACTTATGTCCTTGTGTATTTGTCAAGGAGATCTGTAAAATCATTTCACTACATATTTTCTGGGGCACCAGTAGACCTTACCATCTACTTTCATGAATCTCAAGAACTCAGGAACTAAGGTTTCTACCTCCTTTTCAAACTCTGATCCCACACAAAATTTCAAATATCCATCTCTAATTTACATTGTAGACTGTCTTAGTCACTTCCTCTTGCAGTAAAGGGATTCCATGACCATAGCAACTTTGATGAAAAAGAAAAAAAAATATATTAATTGATAGACTTCCTTACAGTTTCAGAAGTTTAGCCATTTATCATCACGGCTGCATGAATGCAGGCACTGGGACTGGAGGTGAGAGCTACCGCTTGATCCTTAGACAGAGAAGAAGGGTATGGGAACTCTAGTTGCTTTACCTAGGTTTTAAGGTATTATACATATTAAGATGCCAAAGACTTAAATTTTTGTTGTTCTTCCTACACTGGTAATTTTGATATTCTTCAAAGTGAATTTTTGTTATTAAATATTTTTTATTACGTATTTTCCTCAATTACATTTCCAATGCTATCCCAAAAGTCCCCCATACCCTCCCCCCAACTTCCCTACCCACCCATTCCCATTTTTTTTTATAATCCATTATTGTACTGGGGCATATAAAGTTTGCATGTCCAATGGGCCTCTCTTTCCAGTGATGGCCGACTAGGCCATCTTTTGATACATATGCAGCTAGAGACAAGAACTCTGGGGTACTGGTTAGTTCATAATGTTGTACCACCTATAGGGTTGCAGATCTCTTTAGCTCCTTGGGTATTTTCTCTAGCTCCTCCATTGGGGGCTCTGTGATTCATCCAATAGCTGACTGTGAGCATCCACTTATGTTTTTGCTAGGCCCTGGCCTAGTCTCACAAGAGACAGCTATATCAGGGACCTTTCAGCAAAATCTTGCTAGTGTATGCAATGGTGTCATCATTTAGTGGCTAGTTATGGGATGGATCCCTGGATATGGCAGTCTGTAGATGGTCCATCCTTTTGTCTCAGCTCCAAACTTTGTCTCTGTAACTCCTTCCATGGGTGTTTTGTTCCCAATTCTTTGTCTCTGTAACTCCTTCCATGGGTGTTTTGTTCCCAATTCTAAGAAGGGGCAAAGTGTCCACACTTTGGTCTTCGTTCTTCTTCAGTTTCATGTGTTTTGCAAATTGTATCTTATATCTTACTATACTAAGTTTCTGGGCTAATATCCACTTATCAGTGAGTACTTAAGTACCAAATAATATTTTGGTTTTATAATCTGGACCCAGCAAATGGGTGAGAGATAGTTAATAGATAGATATTTGAAAGATGATAGATGAATAATAGGAATAATTGAATAATAGGAATAGTTACTGGCTTGCAGAAAGATATGTATAAGATAAATAAATGATAAATGGTAGATTAATGATACATGATGCATACATACATACACTGATAGATGACAAATATCCATCACAATGTTTCAGTACAGATAAAAGATTTTGAGGATTTTCCATTATCCATTCAGTTTACATATTTCCCATTTGCCTTGGCAGGGTGACTAATAGACAGGCAAATGAAGTGTTAGGTGTTGGTTTTCTGCCTTGTGTAAAGCAATTTCAGTCACATTGATCATCATTTAGTTCATGTAAAATTGAGCAATCGAAATGCAATATCTATTGGTAATTTACTGAAGTTTATATTAATAACCACAGGTATGAGAATAGTCTCCCTGCGTTTTATTTTCTCTATTATATTATGCAATGTGTCTTTTGAGGACTTAAATGTTAATGAAAATATTAGCTACTCATGGCAAATGAATGTGCCACAAAGTGTGGGGTTTTTAGGAAATATAAGTTATAATCCATTATTGTTTTGCAAAATCCTATTGTAGTTTAAACATTTATGTGCTGTAAACAACGATATGAAACCAAATAGAATCTGGCAAGAATTACTCATAGACATCATAAATGTTCAATACAACCAGGACAGAAGAATCTATGAATTAAATATGTATCCTGAATAAGTTTAAAATCTCTCAGGCTCATTGCATATTTGTAAGCCCATGGACTTAACAGCCTTGTAGGAAAAACACACAGTGACTCTAGCGCAGTTCTCTGTATTTATCAAAAGCACAGTACTTAAGGAACATGGTAAAATATTGATAAGGGTGAGTTAATTTGCCTGAGGGATACCGAGCATCCAGTGGGCCTTCTCACAGAGCTGAAATGTCAACAGTCAAGACAGCAACATCATTAAACAGCAGTTCTCCTGGAAGCTTGACAGAACTGACCTGTACTCTCCTGTGTACTCCGAAAGTAATAATGAATAAGTTGAGATTATGAATCACTTACTTTTATCATAAGCTACTACAAATTCTTGACCATTTATTATTTTAGAATATAAAATATTTTAAGATACTATAGCTCAAAAGTATACCTTGGAATCATAAAATACTTCTAGAGTTATAACAATTTGATTTTAGCTTTAATTTATGCCCTGATATTTATTGTTTTGCCCAGTGCTCTAATTTATTAAAAAGAAAAACATGTCTTCAGACAGGGAGTATTTGTTGTTGTTGTTTTTTTTTTTTAATTTTCATCTTATTCTTGTAAGAACAATTTTTAAACCTTAAACAGTGGTGCATAGAAATGGTATATAAGAAAATAGTTTGAAGTTTATACTAGTCAGAAATATTTAGAGCAATGAAATGTACATTTTATGAGACTATAAATATGTATGTAAGATATTAATGGAAAGAATATGTACATAGAAACACATTCTATTAATGTCTATGAGATATACAAATACAGGTCAAGAGTATACATAACATTTTCTTCGTTCAGATTCATTCTAACAATATATATCTAAATATATCTAACACTTTATTGTATAATTCTATAAATACTTTATGCATATCATATTTAAACTTAATTACTAGATTATATAATCATGTTTTCCATATGTATATATATATATGTGTGTGTGTGTGTGATGAGAATATATTTTGCTAACTAAAAGTAGTTAACATAATTTAAGCTAAAAACAGAAATATTTTATTTACTAACCATTTTAAAGGTTGAAATAAACAGTTCTTGGCTGTATGTTTGTAATCATATATGTAATGTTGTGTAATAAACTTTATATTTAAGTATATATAAGGTTCATTATGGTATGAGTTGCTTCCGCTCTTGGTTTGGGAATCCTAGAACTCTCATGAGTTTTTCCATTTAATGAAGCACCCCAGGAAAACTGGTAAGCACTCAGAGTTCTGGAAATCATATATAATCATGAATTAAGAAAAACAAGTAGCAGGGCCAGGATTGGTTTACAGTTGGAGCAGCTCCAAATTGTAAGGCATACTTTGAGAAGATATAAGCTATTTTCCTCTCATTACTATTATTGCCACTAAACTGAAGTCTGGTCAACCATACCAGAGGCCATATGCTTCACTAAGGTCATATTAAGCTCTCTGGCAAAACTTTACGTCCCTCTGCCTGGATAGAATAAGATAAAGAAAAATGGGCAATTTTAAAACACACTTGCAAGGAACCACACCTACTTTGATTAACTAGGAAGCAGTCCTAATATATAGACCAAGAATTTAATGTTTAAATGTATTTAGCATCTTCACAAGAAGAAAACAATCCCGAAATTGTTTGGGTTTTGGTGAACAATATAGTAGCTTCTTTGAAACTTGTGCTCAAGTACCTAACTTGTCATAGTTATTAATCGTTCTTAGAATATTCTCTGAACTTATGTTCATGTGATATACAAGATCTTTCTTTCATTTTAATTACTTTTACAGTTTTTACAGTCAGACATTACTCCCCTCCAGATTTGATTTACCCTCTCACAGTTCCTCCTTCCATTCCCCTTCCCCATACCGCCCCCTTTTCTCCCAGAGGATGTCCCAACTACCCTTCACCACCACTTCACCAGACTTCCCCACTCCCTGGAACCTCAAATCTCTCAAGGGTTAGGTGCATCTTCTCTGAGTCCAGACCCAGCAGTATTCTGCTATATATGTGTTGGGGGCCTCACATCAGCTGGTGTATGCTGCCTGGTTGGTGGCCCAGTGTCTGACAGATCTCGGGGATCCAAGTTAGTTGAGACTGCTGGTTTTCTTATGGAGTCACCCTCCTCCTCAGCTTCTTTTAGCCTTATGAAATTTCAAATGATTTTATTTTACATTCTGCAAACAGCTCTTCAGCAAAAAAAAAAAATGGTATTATTAAAAGCACTATATTGCAAACGGTATTCATTATACTTAAGCTCTTACTGGTAAAAAAAAAATAATTCTTAGCAACAATTCATAAAGATTGTCCATTTAGAGTTAAGGATCACATGAACTTGTTTAAACTAAATGACCAAATATATGAGAAAAATATATTTTATTCTGCTTGAATATATTGTGAGAACACTTATGTTTGTACCACTAAATACAACACTAGTTTTAGTCACATTACAAACACACATTGTTTTGTGGTTTATAAATATTTTATTTAATATATGATATATTTCATATTTTACATATTATATATGGCACATGACACATTACATAATACACGCATGTTGAGTTTCTATGTTTGGACTGAATTCTTCCTAATTCCCTTCTCGTGAATTTCTTTCCTGTCTACTTACCCACTCCCAGTCTTATGGTCGCTTTTGTCTCTCTTCTCAGTTTAATACCCCGAGTCCACTCATTAATGCTTGTATGTGCATGTGTGTGGCCATTGACTAGAGTATATATAGATTCTTCATCCCTGAGTATACAAGGAAAATGAAAATGATTTGCCCCAGAGTCCTTTGTTTGCCAGTATCACTCTCTCCTGCGAGCATTGTGACTTCGTGAATCTCCCATCTCTTCCGCTAGTGCTGAGATTTTGGAAGCCTTGGTCTTGTTCAAGTCTTGTGTATACAGACTCATTTGCTGTGTCTGTATGTTGCTGCTATTCTGCCATGTGTATCAAATAACATTTTCACTATAGCAATCTATTCCCCACACCTCTGACAGTGGTTCTACCCCCTTTTACAAATAAGATGCTTGAGGCTTGGAATCCTGTATTGAAGAGTAAGGCAGGAAAAAGAGAAAAAGAAGTTACAAATGTGAATGGAAAAGAACAAATATTCTTATTTACAAATGCCCTGATTTTATACATAAAATCAGTACACAAAAATCAGATATTCCTTATTATATTTAAAAAGTATCTATCCATAATAACTGGGAAATATTAGCAACACATAATGTTGGAAAATTATTGATCACATCATTTCCACCCTTTCCTCTACGACACACATACACAAATATCTCCAAATCTATTTAGTTTTCCCCTGTTGCAAGTTACTTTTAAGGCTGACCACTAGCAATCAGATAATCTTCTAAGGGTCTCCTCCCTGGGAAAGATATATACTGCCCCTCTCAGCGGTCATTGGTTGTCTGTAATTTACCATCTAGTACTGAGGTCTGTGTGAGAGAAGCTGTTGTCTTTTCAACAGAGGTGTCATTATGAAGGCAATAATGAGGTATTATTCAGGCGAGCATAGTGTCACAGCGTTGTGGGTGCAGCTTGACTGTCATGAAGAAGGCCTCCTATCCTCTGGCTCTTACATCTTTCTACGTCCTCTTCCCTAATATTTCATTAGCTTTGATTTAGGGATCTGTGCATCTCTCTCTCTCTCTCTCTCTCTCTCTCTCTCTCTCTCTCTCTCTCTCTCTCTCTCTCTCTCTCTGTGTGTGTGTGTGTGTGTGTGTGTGTGTGTGTACTGGAGTTGGGCTCCCTGTGGTTTTTTGTTCTCTGCATTTTTATCAGTGTTGAAGTATTGTAACTATTTTATATCTCAAAAAATAAACCCACAAAAATAAACACAACAAACAAACAAACAAAAAACAAACAAAAACAACAAGCTTCCTCCATGAAGGCTGAGATGTATATTTAATTTTAGGAATAAGAATAAAGTTTTTAGAGTGGGCATGCAATTATAATGGCTTAGGAAAATGCTGTAGTGAAAGATTCTCCTTTATCGTCCATGATTTTATTGGCTACTAGTAGTAGCTTAGTTTACAATACTAGATATGAATTCCCTCTATTGAACACACACTTGAGGTAAGGTATATTATTGATGTTATAATCAGTATTTTTTTCTAACATAGTTAACAAAATTCTGCAGCAGAATTGATATTCTCTTATTGTCCTGTGTGGAGACATTTTAATATATGATTATTTAAATTTCATGTTGATACTGTAGTCATGTGATTTCTTTATCCTTCCTTTCTGCAAAGTGAAAATATCTGAATATATACTTTTATTTTCAAATGTTATCATCTAAATAGTTTATGTTTCAAGAGCCATTCATATCTTACACAACTCAATATAACTTTATCAAGTAAAATAAATGTCTAAATTTCTTTTCTGATATGCAGATTATTTTTAAGTGCTTGCTTAGTTTGAAAATATGTAAAGGTTTAAAAAAGTTACTTTTCTTACACTTAAATTATATTTTATATTACCTTTTATTGTTTTTCTTTATTTTTTTAATCATTTTTTATAGCCCAAACTTAATCCCCCTCCTGGTCTGCCCCCAACCGCTCCCATTCCTATACCTCTTCCCCCTGTCTCCAAGAGAATGTTTCCACCTCTGACCTCCACCCTAACAGACCTCCCCACACACTAATTTCTTTATACCTGTGTTGTAGATCAAAGTATCTTGTAAATTAAACAATATCCATATGTGTTTATAAAGAACATATCACTAGGGAAATTCTTCATAATCTACGAATAGAATTACCATTTGATATGGCAATGCACTTCAGTGTATATATTCAAAAGGAAAAGAAATCAGTATGCAGTCACCTGACACATGTGTTTTGCAACATTTCAACATTTGCAACAACTAAATGATGCAATTAAGCAACATATTTAATCAAAGTATAACTGGATGAAAATTTTGTGAATATGTGTGAAAATATTATTAAGCAATAAATCAGTGAAAATTCATAATTCCCAGCATCATACATTATACTAAATGACATCATGTAAAATGCAATGAATCTCCTAGTGACATATACCATATTTTATTCCAATTGAAATTAAATCATCAATATCAGTAGAGAAGAGCCTAATAATTTTACCACATGTCAAGGACACAAAGGATAGGAAGTGAAGAGGATTGTTAATTGGTACAGAAGTCATTCAGTCTGTTGAACACAGCAAATAAGCTCTAATGCTAAAAAAATAGTTAAGTAGAATAACAATGGTAACTATTTAATAAATGTTTTAAAATTACTAGTAGATCTTTTAATGCTCATAAACAAAGAAAAGGAAAAAATAGTGTGGGGCTAGATATGCCAGTTACCATGATGCAATAATTGTATATGGTATTAATGTTTTGATGTGTCAATTTGTATCATATAATTAAGCATAATTAGTATGTATCAATTAAAATTTTAAGTATATTGTAAAGAAAACTACTCACCAATGATGACTATAATGTATTAGTGATTATTAGGTATCATTAATATTGAAATTAATATATATTGCCTACTTAATTATTTTAATTAATTTGTTTTATTGATTTAATGAAAACTGTTAAAATTGAATAAGTGAGTGTATTTTTCCTTTCCAGAAGTTTTACTTTAAAGTGTTAAATTTCCCTAAAACTTTTAAAATGTTTACAACTTTTAGTTGTAAATCTTTAATACTTAATGGTTTAAGATAATTTAGTTTTATACACACATATTGTGAGCTTTCTAGTTAACTGCTTTTGTATAATTTGGAAGGTAATTTATTTCTAATTATGTGGTAATGAGATCCCCTTTGCTAATACAACCTTCTCTGACATATCATGATTAGTGCTTTCACGTCTTTTTTTTTTCTTTGAAATGATTTTCCTATGTTTTAAAATATATTTAACTTTGACATTCTCAGAGATACACACTATATATTGTGATTCTATATACACCTTATATTCTCTCACATCTTTCTGCAGATATTGCTAAATTGTCTGCCATCAAACTTCATGTAACCATCCTCAGAATACACAGAGTAAAAGCAACGTTTCCAGTGTAACAATTATTTTAAAATATGTGTATCACATTTTTTTCTGGTTTGAGTTATTTTGATGCAGCCCTTCTATTGTTCAATGGTCTGTTCATTATTCATAAGCTGATGTCTCCCTAAATCTCCTGAGATTTTCTAACATCTATTTTCAAAAGTTTGTTTTGCTTTGTGCTATTATTGTTGTGTTTAAATAGAATTTAGTGAACTCTTTAAATCAAGGGGCTGATTCTTGCTAACACTAGAACCTTTTCACTATGTATGTCTTCAAGTGTTTTGCTCTTCATCCTTGACAGTGTGATTTCTTTTTTTTTTTTTTCATTTTTTATTAGGTATTTTCCTCATTTACATTTCTAATGCTATCCAAACAGTCCCCCATACCCACCGCCCCCACTCCCTTACCCACCCATTCCCCCTTTTTGGCCCTGGCATTACCCTGTACTGGGGCATATAAAGTTTGCAAGTCCAATGGGCCTCTCTTTCCAGTGATGGCCTACTAGGCCATTTTTTGATACATATGCAGTTACAGACCAGAGCTTCGGAGTACTGGTTAGGAAATATTGTTGTTCCACCTATAGGGTTGCAGTTCCCTTTAGTTCCTTGGGTGCTTTCTCTAGCTCCTCCATTGGGGACCCTGTGATACATTCAATAGCTGACTGTAAGCATCCACTTCTGTGTTTGCTAGGCCCCGGCATAGTCTCACAAGAGACAGCTATATCTGGGTCCTTTCAGCAAAATCTTGCTAGTGTATGCAATGGTGTCAGCGTTTGGAAGCAGATCATGGGATGGATCCCTCCCTGGATATGGCAATCACTAGATGGTCCATCCTTTCATCTCAGCTCCAAATTTTGTCTCTGTAACTCCTTCCATGGGTGTGTTGTTCCCAATTCTAAGAAGGGGCAAAGTGTCCACACTTTGGTCTTCCTTCTTCTTGAGTTTCATGCGTTTAGCAAATTGTATCTTATATCTTGGGTATCCTAAGTTTCTGGGCTAATATCCACTTATCAGTGAGTACATATTGTATGAGTTTCTTTGTGATTAGGTTACCTCACTCAGGATGATGCTCTCTAGGTCCATCCATTTGCCTAGGAATTTCATAAATTCATTTTTTTAATAGCTGAGTAGTACTCCATTGTGTAAATGTACCACATTTTCTGTATCCATTCCTCTGTTGAGGGGCATCTGGGTTCTTACCAGCTTCTGGCTATTATAAATAAGGCTGCTATTAACATAGTGGAGCATGTGTCCTTCTTACCGGTTGGGACATTTTCTGGTTATATGCCCAGGAGAGGTGTTGCTGGATCCTCTGGTAGTACTATGTCCAATTTTCTGAGGAACCGCCAGACTGATTTCCAGAGTGGTTGTACAAGCTTACAATCCCACCAACAATGTAGGAGTGTTCCTCTTTCTCCACATCCTCACCAGCATCTGCTGTCACCTGAATTTTTGATCTTAGCCATTCTGACTGGTGTGAGGTGGAATCTCAGGGTTGTTTTGAGTTGCATTTCCCTGATGATTAAGGATGTTGAACATTTTTTCAGGTGCTTCTCTGCCATTCGGTATTCCTCAGGTGAGAATTCTTTGTTCAGTTCTGAGCCCCATTTTTTAACAGGGTTATTTGATTTTATGGAGTCCACTTTCTTGAGTTCTTTATATATATTGGATATTAGTCCCCTATCCGATTTGGGATAGGTAAAGATCATTTCCCAATATGTTGGTGGTCTTTTTGTCTTATTGACGGTGTCTTTTGCCTTGCAGAAGTTTTGCAATTTTCTGAGGTCCCATTTGTTAATTCTCGATCTTACAGCACAAACCATTGCTGTTCTATTCAGGAATTTTTCTCCTGTACCCATATCTTCGAGGCTTTTCCCTACTTTCTCCTCTATAAGTTTCAGTGTCTCTGGTTTTATGTGGAGATCCTTAATCCACTTAGATTTGACCTTAGTACAAGGAGATAGAAATGGATCAATTCGCAATCTTCTACATGATAACAACCAGTTGTGCCAGCACCATTTGTTGAAAATGCTGTTTTTTTTTTCCACTGGATGGTTTTAGCTCCCTTGTCAAACATCAAGTGACCATAGGTGTGTGGGTTCATCTCTGGGTCTTAGGACCCAACAAAGATAGAGATCTTCAAACCGATATCCCTTATGAATATTGATGCAAAACTCCTCAATAAAGTTCTTGCTAACCGAATCCAAGAACACATCAAAACAATCATCCATCCTGACCAAGTAGGTTTCATCCCAGGGATGCAGGGATGGTTCAATATACGGAAATCCATCAACGTAATCCAGTATATTAACAAAAGACAAAAAACACATGAAACACATGACAAAAAAACACATGAAACACATGATCATCTCGTTAGATGCTGAGAAAGCATTTGACAAAATCCAACACCCATTCATGATAAAAGTCTTGGAAAGATCAGGAATTCAAGGCCCATACCTAAACATGATAAAAGCCATCTACAGCAAACCAGTAGCCAACATCAAAGTAAATGGTGAGAAGCTGGAAGCAATCCCACTAAAATCAGGGACTAGACAAGGCTGTCCACTCTCTCCCTACCTATTAAACATTGTACTTGAAGTCCTAACCAGAGCAATTAGACAACAAAAGGAGATCAAGGGGATACAAATTGGAAAGGAAGAAGTCAAAATATCACTTTTTGCAGATATGATAGTATATATGAGTGACCCTAAAAATTCCATCAGAGAACCCCTAAGCCTGATAAACAGCTTCAATGAAGTAGCTGGATATAAAATTAACTCAAATAAGTAAATGGCATTTCTGTACACAAAGGATAAGCAGGCTGAGAAAGAAATTAGGAAAGCAACAACCTTCTCAATAGTCACAAATAATATAAAATACCTTGGCATGACTCTAACTAAGGAAGTGAAATATCTGTACGATAAGAACTTCATGTCTCTGAAGAAAGAAATTAAAAAAACATCTCAGAAGATGGAAAGTTCTCCCATGCTCATGGATTGGCAGGACCAAAATGGCTATCTTGCCAAAAGCAATCTACAGATTCGATGCAATCCCCATCAAAATTCCAACTCAATTCTTCAACGAATTAGAAAGGGCAATCGGCAGATTCATCTGGAATAACAAAAAACCTAGGATAGCAAAAACTCTTCTCAAGGATAAAAGAACCTCTGGTGGTATCACCATGCCCGACCTAAAGCTGTACTACAGAGCAATTGTGATAAAAACTGCATGGTACTGGTATAGTGACAGACAAGTAGACCAATGGAACAGAATTGAAGACAGTGTGATTTCTTGTACAAGGAGCTGATTGCAGTCACTGAATTACATATTACCTCTGCTTGTTTTTACTTTTTTTGCTTTTTATTCTCCCTGATTTAATTTCATTGTTTTATTTTCATACCTTTTGACTCATTAGTTGATGTTTATAAATCTCTCCATTTTAGTTTGGATTTGGCAACTTGGCTAAATTAGGGTCATCTAGAAACAGGGAACTTCAAATAAGGAAAAGCTTTACAACAAATTTCTTGTTGGCAAGTTTGTAGGACATTTCTTTGAAAAAAATTTTATTTTTTATGATTAATTGTTTTGCCAGCATGTAAGTCTGTTTACGAGTTGAGTGTCTCATGTCCATAAAGGCTAGACATAGGCAGGAAATGATGGCTATGAACCACTGTGAGTGTTGACAGTCTAGCTGGAACCTGCAGAACAGCCAGTGTTCTTAATTGATAGCCACAACTTCTCCACCTCCTGTGGTCAATTTCTTAATTAATGATTATAGCATCTACTGGGCAGATGGTCCTGAGAGTTATCAGAATGCTGAGAGAGCCATGGGAAGCAAATCCCAAAGTAACACGATTCCATGGCCTCTGCTTCAGGTTCTTCACCCAGATTCCTGTACTGGCTAGATTCTCCTTGGCTTCCTTTCCTTAATAATGGATTCTGATCTAGAGGAGTAAGACGAATAAACTCTTTTCTTCCATATTTACAATTGATAATGATCTTTACCACAGAATACAAAGAAAACTAGTACGTTTCTTATGAATAGTATACTATTTTAAATATACAATTAACAAATTTAATGTTGACGTTGATCTCTGTATGGCTTGTTTTTTGTCTTTTTTTTCTAAATCATATTTTTTAATCAAATTATTTAACATTTGTGATAATTCTGTTTTTTAAATATCTGATTGTTTAATAAAGTTTTCTGTTGCTTCCAGATTATATAACAATGGTACGTCAGTATTTTATTATTTTTGTTGTAGTGTTCTGACAATCGTTTCCTCTATTCAATGTTTAGATTCTACTATGGTCCTCTAAATTGTATGTTTTGTTGAGAAATAAACTTTTATTTCAGCATTAAGTTGATGTCTTTATTTCCCTTTGAACGCAAGACTATGAAGAATGGGGCACTCCAGACCAAGGTTTGACTTACATGAAAACTATGATTTCTGAAAATCCATACAGAGTTTACCAGTTACTCTGGGGAAAACAATTTTTACTGAATGGAACTCAGAGATTCCTGATCCTGTGAGTCCTGGTGGTTTTTCTTTCTTTTCTATGTGAGGCTAAATAGTCAACTAAGAAGCCAAAGAGATCTTTATGCATCCTTCTGGGATAGTCTTTCCTTCTCCTGTAGCCTCTTCTGAGGAACCCAAACACACCTGCCATCATCTTGCTCGTGTATCCCCTCTTTCTGTGCAGAGCTTGATGGATCCACTCTGGACTAATACTGCTCTGCACTTGCATTTGGTTAATGACTTCAGACAGACCGCCAGGATGGTCTTAGTTCTCATTCAATTTTCCCATTCCCCAGGGATCAGTGTTCTGTACTGCATCTTTCCAGATAGTTTTGTTTTGTTGAAAAAGAAATATTTCTGGCTTTCAGTTGTTAGATGAAAAATGCAATCTGAAATCAACTTTGTGATCTCCCATGATCTCATGATCAGCAGTGAAAACCCAACTTTTGTTTTTTTTGTTTTTTGCTTTTTTTTGTATTTTTAGTAATATTCTTCACGGAAAGCCATTACTAAATACTATTTTTTCCCATCTGTATTAAAACTATGCTGTCACTTAGCTTGATTCCCTCAGAAAATACCAGCTCCATTCTGTCGGGGATCTGTGCATCCAGACTGAGTACTTTGAGTGTTATTGTGTTCTGTGATTATCTCAAGGACATCTCCCATAGTCAACCACACTCATTTCTCTACCAAAATACTCTACCCATAACTGAATTGTTCACAGAATAAATAGACCTACATAAAATAATATGAAATTGTGCAGAAAATTTGAATAGGTAACATTGATTTTTAATGTTGAAAGTTGTGAAAGAATTCATAAGGACCTTTCTATAAGACTTGGCTGAATTGGAATTCAATCTGGAATTTGAAAAACTGGTGCTTATTTTGATTCAAAATAAAATATTATTTCAATCTTTATTTTATTTTATTTTTCATTATTATTATTCTATTTTTTTACAGTCCAATAATAATTCCCCCCTCTGGTCCACTCTCAAACAGTTCCTCATCTCATTCCTCCTCTTCCTGTGTCCAAGAGAATGTTCTCCACACACACACACACACCCCAGAGTCCCCACCAAGCCTCCCGACACCCTGGGTCCTAAAGTCTCTCAAGGGTTAGGCTCATCTTCTCTCACTGATGCCAAACCCAGCAGTCCTCTTGTATATTGTGTTGGGGGCCTCATATCAGGTGGTGTATGCTGCCTGGTTGGTGGCTCAGTGTCTGAGAGATCTCAGAGGTCCAGGTTAGTTGAGACTGCTGGTCCTCCTAAGGGGTTTCCTTCCTCCTCAACTTCTTCAAGCCTTTCCCTAATTCAACCACAGGGGTTCCCAGGGTTCTGTTCATTGGTTGGGTGTAAGTATCTTTTCTATCTCAGTCAGCTGCTTCTTATTTATCTCAGAGGGCAGTCATGCTAGGCTCCTGTCTGTAAGCACACCTCCATAACAGTAATAATGTCAGGCCTTGGAGCCTCCCCTTGAGTTGGATCCTATTTGGGCCTGTCCCTGGACTTCCCCTCCCTCAGTCTTCTCTCCACTTTTGTCCCTTCAGTTCCCTTAGAGAGGAACAATTCTGGTCAGAGTTTCTGACTGTGGGATGGCAGTCCTGTTTCTTTTAAATCCAAGCTTTGCACTTTTACAGTAGGGAATTTGCCCTTCGAGCACTAACAGTGCTCATCGCTCTTTATTCTTTTTGTATCCTGAAATGTAGTCTCCATAGTACCTCTATTAGGATAATTTGGTTTACATAGGTGTTTCAATACAAGAACATACTGAGAACAATAAATCTGTTATGTGTTATTTCTCCTATCTAAAGGGTTCTTTCTCCTTTATTATAAATTTCTTACCAAAGGCTGACTCTGTTATCTGTGATGACCCAGCCTAAACTGGGTTTTAATTGTCAGGTTTTTGAGGATTGTTTATATGTTGATTATATATGTGAATATCTTTACTGAAAAATATTAAAAGAAGTACAGTATTATGTATAAATACAGTTTTATTTGAGATCACTATATGTAGTCCTATATCAAAAACATGACTTTGTTTGGGTACATTGTTTTAAAATCATTTCAAGTGCTAATTCTGTGTTATTAAGATAAAACATTAGTAAACTTGAAAATATTTTGGATTTTTTCCCTAAATATTTTCATTGCATAAGAAACTCACTCAGATGCTAAGAAATGCTTTTGGGAAATTTCTAAAAAATAGTTCAAAACCTATTTGTTAACCAGTGCAATGTTTTATATGTGGAAGTGTCATCATAATTCTTTCTGCCTGAAGAGATGATCTTTTTAACTTTAGTTACATCCTCAGTGGGAGGCTGATGCAGTCACCAATCTCTACTTCTTGCCCTTGACTCAGTATTCAAACTATTCTTAGATCATCTCAGTATATATTTGAGCTCCAATCATTCTCTCATGCAGGGGAGCATGAGAAAAAAAATGAATCTGCTGCTGGGGCATGTTCATTCTGTATTACTTCTGCCTCCGATAGAAACAAAACAACCCTTTGCCATTGTGTTTAACAGAAAAGAAACAAGCAAAATAAGGTATATTCCAAATCATCTACTCTGAACACACCAAGACACTATCTGAACATACCAAGGCACAGTAATATATTCACTAAAACAACTTTATTTTGACATCATATCTATTCATTATAAATATTCACCCTATATAGCCTAGATACAAGGGGTGTATGGCAATGCAAGAGAAGAATGGATAGACAAGAAAGGATGAATGTATTTGGAAAACCAATGTTAGTGATGTGCTTATTTTATTTCTGTCCATAAGCAGCAGAAAATGGCTGCTGCTTTACTCTTACTTTCTGTTCTTCCTTTTTTAAATACTTAATTCAGGATCCCAACCCATCTATATTTAGAGTGGACCTTTCCTCTTCAATTAATGTCATCTAGAAAAATCCCTTAACAAACATGCCCCAATTATTTTTGGGGGGTTGTTGTGATTCTAAAGACTTTCAAGTTATTGATCAAGCTTAGCCATCCCAGATGTATTTTCTCTTACTGAATGTGAGATGTGTACAGATATATGTATGCAGATAAAGGCAGAATTTGTAAGAAAAATAAAACTCCACTTATCGGCAGAGCCATGCACCGTGCAGTGTTTACTGATTTCTTAACAAAGACATTGGAGAAGTTCTCACCAATGCTTGTTGAAGATGACTCCATACTTTTTCATAAGATCTTGATGTCTCTCTATTGTCATGCTTAATATGTATTCATTTTATCAGTATATTATTAACTCCCAAATGTAGACCTTTAACTCACTGAAAATTAATAAGATACAGTCTTTAATAGTCACCTTTAATTTTGTATATGTGTTATGTTTTAAACATATATATGTGTTTAAATTATGTATATGTGTTAAGAGTCTCTGTGAGTACACCAAAAGTGTATGGGTGAATGTGGAGTCCAGAAGAGGGTGTTATCTTCTCTAATGTTGAGGTAGGAGGTGGTACTGACACATGATGACTTGGGTTCTGGGAACCTAACTCAAGTTCTCTGGAAGATCAGCGAAGGCTCACGGTCTCTGAGCCCAAGAAGTCATATGCTTGTAGATTTACTATTTGTCTCTCTCTAATAGACTCTGTGAGGTACCTGCCACGGGTTCTTTCTTCACACAGAATGGATTCACCATTCAGCTGTGGACTATGGCTGTATCTTTCAATTACCTGATGTGTTATTCACCACTGAATGAATAGAAAGGAATTATATCCTACTCTATATTTTCGCAGGAAGAGTAATTCACTGCTGGAATCGGAACTAAAATTAGACTCCATACTGGAGAGAGTTATGAGCACCTCATGATGTCCTACACAATACCACGAAACATTTCTCTACACTGCTGTATGTACTTTGCATTCCTGTCTTAGCAATGCTTTTCACACAACATTAGATTTTTCAAGACCTCTATGATAGGTGAAAGCCCAATTATTCACAAATCACTTTGGATATGAGATGGTAGGTAGTCTTGAATAAGCCATCTATTATAGACTAATTACATATAAAAATTTAAAAGATAATCCATTATCAGCACATTTGTATATTTTCAAGTAAATCAAAGGGATGCATCTGATGAATTATACTTCATAGTCCTTTCTATATTACAAAAATCTCCAGACTGACAACTTCTTTTAATGGAATCATCTGTTTTTTAAAGTAAGAATCTTCACAAAGTCTACAGAAAACAGCTGCCTGTGCTTGCAGCTGCTAGACAGACATACATTAGCATATAGTTTCTATTTGTGCCAGGGCAGGTGAAACACAGAAAAGGAAATAGTAATATCCTTTAAGTTTCCCTTCCTTCCTCCTCCAAACCTTAACTCCATCCTTACATTCCAGCCACACCCCTTCCACATCCTTCACTTTGTCTCTCTCTTTCTCTGTCTCCCTATCTCTCTGTCTCCCTGTCATATCTTGGTCTCTCTGTTTTTGTGTTCTTCTATTTCTTTCTCTCTCTCACTGACTCTCTTACACACACACACACACACACACACACACATACACACATTTCTTCCTGCCTTTCTTCCCTCCTCCCCACCTTCCCTTCTTCCTTCCAACCCTGCCCCCTCTCTTTCTGAAGCAAGGACTTTGGCATGAAACAATGTATTTGTGGCTGTCTAAAAACACCACACAAGCTTCATTTATCTCATTGATGATGTGGGTCTATATCAGTGACGGCGCAACAGCATTTACCTGGTGAGCCATTTTGATGACCTTAGTAATATATTTCTATGTTAAAATGGTTAATGGATATATTTTAATTTATATTTAAAATTCATTGTAATTATAGGAACAAATTTAACCAAACCAAATTTCTAGTTTGTATTTTCAATATTTAGTGAAAATATGAAGGGGTCTATTTTATGAGAAAAAAGGTATAGGAAAGAAATGGACACGGTATTTTATAACAAACTTTGGTCCAAAAGTTACAAGTAATTAGAAAAACTATATCAAATATATTTAAAGAATTTATTGCAACCTCAAATGAAAGAAAATCACTTTTGATATTAATTTCTCTCTTATAACCTTACTGATTCCATTTCTATATTTAACAGGATTAATAGAAAATAAAACTTTATTTAAAAAGTTTTAGAAAACGTGAAAAATTAAAGAAAATGACCCAAGTGTGTGTGATATATTTATTTCTTGCATGTTGTGAGGCATACAAAAAGAATTTAATATCTGTAGCTTTTATTTACACTGATATTTAGTTTCATTTATTCACGAAGCATATTTGAATCATCCATGAATTTCTAAAGAACGTTGGAGAAGTTTCCTTAGTCCAAGTAAATGAATACATGATCACTTCTCTGCCTTAGAGTGACATTCAAAAATATTATTTATGAACTGTCACATATTAAGACCTGTGAGGTTTTCAGTGCATAGTTAGAAATTCTGTATTGCCAAACAGGTAGGAAGGTTATGAATGCATGTAGACAGCATGATGTTAGCTCACTGAAAACCTTACAATATGCTAATATCTTAACATACAACAAAATGCATGAAAGGAATGTCCAGCAAAGTAGAAGATCAGCCATCTCAGCAAGGAGACTTGTAAGAACGTAATTGCTATGGCATTGCAACTACTTGTTACATCATTAAGACTTTTTCACCTATTCAGTAACTGCGAACAGAACATGGCTTTACTATTTGTCACATTTTTGCATTTGCTTTTTCTTTCATTAGTTTACATTTTTCTTCACTTTACATCCTGGTCTCTGTGTTCCTCTCCTCCTGGTACCCTCCTCCCACAGTCTCCTCCCTACTTGTCCTCTCCCCTTCTCCTCTGAGAGGGTGGAAAGACCCCACCCCCATATCCAGAGAGTCCATACTCAGGGTTAGGCTTATTCTCTCTCTCTGAGTCAAGACAAGGCAGTCAAGCTAGAGGAACAAGATCCACAGATAAACAACAGCTTTAGGTACAGTCCAATTACAGTTGTTGTGGGACCCACATAATGACCAATCTGCACATCTGTTACATATGTGCAGCAACTCCTAGGTCCTTCCCGTTCATGCTCTTTCTTTGGTGGTTTAGTGTCTAAGATTCTCCAAGAGTACAGGTTAGTAGACTCTGTTGGTAATATTGTAGAGTTCCTATTCCCTCTCAGGCCCTTGTTCCCTCCCCCAACACTCCATAAGACTCCCATTCCTCCATCCAATATTTTGCTGTGGGTCTCTGTTTCAGTCAGGTGCTGGGTGGAGCATCTCAGAAGACAGTTATGCTAGACTCCTGCATCATTAATAGTGTCAGGGATTGGTACTTGTCCTTCAGATGGGACTCAATTTGGGCCAGTCATTGGTAGGCATTCCCTCAGTTATGTGTCATATTTACAGAAATTTATCATGAGTAAAATTGTTTCTATTACAGGGTGGCAATTCAGATATGATTCACTGCTTAGTTTAACTTTAGTCTCATAATTGAGAAATGTTGAGTGATTGAAGAAATCTCAATGATGTGTGTATATATTCATTTATCAGTGATGTGTATATTTGCTATAATTCATATTTTCCTGTATTTGTATAAATATAATAAAATTGGTTTACTCTAAGAGTGTAAATATTTATATATGGATTATGTAGGCTAACTAGAAAAATTAAGAAAGCTAATTGTATATCTGGCCAATATAATAGATGTACTCAGGTTACTGGGTTAGTTCATGTTATATGTAAATGGAGTTAAGTACCAACATTATATACCCAGATATCCTGATGGTACTTTAGGAAAACTTCAATTTGTCCTATAATGCCAAATCCAGCTGCAGAAACAAATTAAACATGAGTTGTATAACACTAATATCCATTGCTAATATATTTCAACAGTAATTTGCTTTTTCAAAAATAAATTCTAGGATTTTTAGAGCTATTCCATAGACTTGATGAAACTATGTAAGATAAGAAAAATATACCCTTCTATAAAATAGGAGAATAAAATGGGTCATGAGTCTAAAAATATACATAAAACGGGGGAGAATGTTTACAGAGTCACCAGATTGTAAATTTTCATGAGCAGTTGGTCACAAAACCTTGTGTAAATACCAGTTTAGCAAATTACGAGCATAAAATACCAAGATTTACATAGGAGGATGGGCTGTTAAGGGAGTTGGAATATATTTACATCAATAGAAATTCAGCTGGAAAAAATAAGTCCGTTCATATTTGTGTATTTTCTTCTTCCCACTTAGAAGAGAGAAAAATAATCTATATCTTGAGTTATTTTTAAATATAAATATTGCATTGGTATGTGTATATGTAAATTTTCATGAGCAATTGGTCTCAAAACCTTGTGTAAATATATATGTTAGTATACTAATATATAAAATATATCAATATACTATATGCATGTTAATGGCTTAAGCTGTGCCTGAAAGCAGTCTTGGCAAGGATTGGAATTTATGAAAATACCAAGGTCTGCAAAGAATAGGAAAACAAAAACAAAGAAACAAACAAAAAAAGCCCTGTCAGAATACCCCTAAACCCTAGGTAGCTAGTATCCATCATTTCTAATATTGTTAACATCAACACCAACCAGAAATATATCCTTATCTGTTGAAAGAACTGACTTGAGGTTTAATATGCCAAAATGTATCATGAACAGTGGTTCAAGTTGACTTTTGAAAGGAATTTGGCAGTTCTTATGGGGAGATTAAAATGCATTCATCAATAGATAAGAGAGGGAAGTCCCAATGCTTACTCAGTCCTTGTGCTTAAAATAATAAAGATTCCAATTAGCATGTTCTTTCATCCACTTGCCTGCATAGTAATTCTGTAGCAAGAGGAGAAGCCCACATAGTCACTCCTCCCTGTCCTTGATGTATGACATTGAATTAATGATGTCAGAGATACAGACTAAGACAGAAACTCATCCATTCCCCTGAAGAAGCTTACACTCCACTTAGAATAAAGATAAATGCATTGCTTTTGGTCGTGACAGCCAAAATAGAGGTCAGTGATTACCTGTAGGAGAGGGCATGATTGAAGTACTTCAAAGGCAGTTTGCTAAAGAGGAGGAGACACCAGAGGGACACAGGAAGGGAGAGAGGAGATTAAAAGCTCTGTTACTGTCAAGAGTGAAGCCAGTCTCCGTGCCCCTTCTACACTGCGTTCCCTGATTCTGATTGATCAGCACTGTTCCTTCTTGAAGACAATTTTGTTTTGAAATGTGGTATTTTAAATAGTTGATTCCTTTCAAAATCACAAACACAATTCTTAAAATAAGAACTGTAGGTAGAAAGAATAAAGTATTCATTCTGCCAATCTAACACCATTATACATCGTCAACTCATTTGTTTTTTGGATAAGTGAGTATATTTTGCATTGCTACATTGAAACCATCTAGCAGGTGTGCTCTGTTTTCCATTTTCTATGCATTGCTGGGTGTAACAGATATGTTTTAAACTGCCAGGCATCTTAACTTTAGACATATTTAGCAACATAGCATAAGACTGCCCCCTCACTTTGCTTTTTTGTTTGTTTGCTGGATTATTTTAGTCACTACAAAACTACAAAAAAAAAATCACTGTACTTATTAGTATCTTGCAAATAAAATATGTTGACACAAGAGAAATTTAGCTAAACATTAAGACTTCACTTCTATTAAGAGGTAGATGGGTAATAGAGACCCAATAGTTTGTTCCCAGACTATTCTTTCAGCAGATACTTATTGTGATGGGACCAGTTTAAGGTTGGAAGGCCCCAATGTTCTCCTGAAACTCTCCCCCAGGGTTGTTCCAATCCAACAAATGGAAACTCATAGTGAGTCCTGGGTTCACAGGTGGTAAGCTAGCATCAGCCCACATAAATCTATAATTTACACAGCTAATTCTGAGTTGCCAGCTGCCACCAGGTGGCACCAAATACAATTTAGAAATGCATGGCTTCAGTGGGTGTCCCTGTTGGTGCACTCTCAACTTCAGTAGTTTTGCAACTTTGCAGCTTACAATACTCAACATTCTAAGATTATGTTCATCTTGTTGCAGAGGAGTTTGCTCTTTAGTGTTTGAAATTGGAATGAAAGAAATATCCCACCACGATAGAGTATTGAGATTCTGTACTTGATTGCACTTTCAGTGTGTGAATTTCAGGGAAGCTGAAACGTCACACATTATATATCCACTGAATTCTTTTAACACCCCCTTCGCAAAGGCATTAAGGTATGGGCAGAATATCTTCTTGAGTTGTTCATTAGTGTGGTTCCTTTTCTTCTGGTTTTGACAGATAATACCAAGGATGGTATATTGACCCCAGTTTTTATTAGATGCAATGTTTATAAAGACAACCTTAGGCCTTTGATGTAGACATGTTTACCGGCTGTTTTCTAAAGTAGATGATTATAAATCATCTGCTGATTTATCACATCAATATTTATTGATATATTTCCTAGTCAGATATTGATTGATTACACGATGCCTGGCTCTTAGATATGGAGTAGTGAATCAAATAAAGTCTAGTGTGGCAAAAAAAAAAAAAAAAAAAAAAAAAAAAATCACAACTAAATAGCCTCTGTGATGCTGAACTGGGAAGGTTGGCTCACACTTAAGTTTCCAGGAGGTTATACACACTGACCGTCATAAGTTCAAGGTTATCCAAAGCCACATATTAATGCCCTGTGTCATATTTATCTATTTTATTCTAACAGTTGTCTAAATGCAATAGATAAGAACTAAGGGTTATAACTACTGCTTAATCTATGCTACATCAGACTTCCTTACATTCTCTTCAGATAGTCTTCCCTTTCTTTTCTTGCCTATCACAGACTCTTTAGCTTGAAAATTCTGGATCAGGAATGCTAATGAAACAGCTCAGCAGGTAGAGGTACTTGCTGCCAGGATGATTAGCTGGATCTCATCTCTGGGCCAGAAGAAAGGCTCTTTCATAGTGAAAAGATTTCTAAATTCTGGAGATAGTTCTCTGACCTTGACATGTGCACCATAAGGAACAAGCATGCCTATGTTATATATATATATATGTGTATATATATATATATATATATATATATATATGCAAATGTGTGAATGTATCTACAGACACAAAGAAATGTCAATATATATGTATATTTACAAATTTCAGTTGAAACACAAATTTCAGTTTTGCTAATTTCCTAGAGAGTTACAAAACATGGAACAGCTGCCCACATTCTTAGGTTCCCATTATATATATATATATATATATATATATATATATATATATATATTTTTTTTTTTTTTTTAAAGGATAGCTGTGCTAGGTTCCTATTTGCTACCATAAGATGACATGAGTGTCAGGGTTTTTGGTGCCTGTGCATGGGATGGATCCCAAGTGGGGCTGGTCACTAGATGGCCTTTTTTTCAGTTTCTCCTCCATTTTGTTCTTGAATTTCCTTTAGACAGAAACAATTCTGTGTGAAATATTTTGAAGATGGTGGGTGGCTCCATCTCTCAACTGGGGTCCCTGTCTATCTACTGGAGGTGGTCTCTTCAGGTTCCATCAACTTCTACTAAAATCCTCGATTTTAATAGCTGAATAGTATTCCATTGTGTAAATGAACCACATTTTCTTTATCCATTCTTTGGTTGAGAGACATCTGGGTTCATTCCAGCTTCTGGCTATTATAAATAAGGCTGCTATGAACATAGTGAAGCATGTGTCTTTGTTGTATAGTAGAGCAATTTTGGGTATGTACCTATGAGTGGTATAGCTAAGTCTATCCCATAAATATTTTATCTTTTAAAATTTTGATAACTTTTAACTCCAATTTCTGCTTTTCATATTCTTCTGGATGTGGAGCAAAACACTTGGCAAGTGTTCCATCCTCCATAAGCCACACCCTTAAAGGAAATGACTCTCCCTCCCCAAGAAACCATCAATTGTCCATACCATGTCAGCCAGTGGGATTCATAAGCCCCTCCCTGATCCATGCAAGAATACTGACTAGCTTGGTCTTCTCTAGGATTTTGCAGGCAACTGCACTTGTAAGTTCGTTAGTGCAGTGGTCTATTATCTCTAGAACACCATGTTTGCTCCAACTTTTTGCATCTCCTGACCTTTATAGTCTTTCTGCTCCATCTTTCTCAATGATCCGTGAAGCTTGGGGAAGAGCATAACATACATTTCTCATTTTTAGTTTTGAACCCACATATTCCCTTTATTTCTGCACTTTGACCAGTTGTAAGTTTCTGGTAAACACATCCACTGAACACTGATCTATCTTTGATGAGCTCTAAGGGTTGAACTGATCTTACGCTTTGACACAAAGAGTTCTAATACGTGTGATCCTTCTGAAGGAACCTGAACCACCCTTAAGAGCATGACAAGCAGGTAAGAAGACATTGCTACCATGCCCCACATTGAGAGAGATCCTTGATGTTTCATGAGGCCATGTATGATTGAGCATGTTTTAAACAGGGAAATATTTTGCAATGCAATCAACATTTCTGTAAACTTAAAACACTCCAAAATTTATTTAACATTATTTATTCATTGACATTATTTTTATTAAATCTGAGTTTAGTGTAATGCATACATGTGGAGGCAGAAAGTTGTCATTGAGTGTTTTTATCCTGTGTTCATCTCCATAACACTGGCTTGGAACACATCAAGCTTTTTCTGTGGATGCTGGATCTAGCTCAGGTCCCAGTGCTTGTGGAGCAAGTACTGTTTCTGCATAGCTATTACCCCATCACTTCAAAACTAAATTCACTGAAAAATATTGAGAAATGAAGTTCAGAATCTAGGTTTTCATTATGAGGATATTTGGGAACACATTTCAGCTTTAAATTTCAACATTGCAATAGATTACATGGTCAATTACACAGGGGTGTGGTAATACATTTATAATGTGACACTTGGAGCCATTGGCATGATTAATTACCATGCATTAAACATTGGCTGAGGAACCACACTTCAAAATGATTATGGGATTATTACTATTTAAACATGTGCTAAACTGGGACATGCCAAAGACTAGCAGCATATTTTCTTCAGAAAATATTTCAAATTGCAAAGAGCTACACACATCCATAGTCAAAGATATGGGTAATAGAATTTAAAAGGAAGTTTTCATAACTCGTATGTGAATTGCATTAGATCTGGGTATTTTAATCTATAATATGTCTTGGTTTTGTGGCATTGGAAAATCATGAGTATAAGCACCTAAGGCAATATTTTATTTTTAAGCAATACTTTATTATGTAGATTGCAATACAAGTCCCAGATACAGGATGGAATAAAACTACATCCCTAATCTTGCCAAAGAAATGCAAACCTTCAAACTCTGTTGTGTATTATATTCTGTCTTTTGACTACTTTTGGCTTAATATTACTGGAAAAACAACAGTATTGATTGTTGAAGAAAATTTTGCTATTCATGTTTTCCAGGCCTTTAGCCATGTAAGAAAATCGGTGGAAAGGTATCAATACAATAATTATTAGATATGTACACATACATAGAATAGGCTATTATCATTTAAATTTAAAATGCTGCATAAGTTATTTTTCAAGTATGAAAACATTAGTGTATATTTCAAACTCAAAGACTTCTGTTTTAGATTTGAACAAGATTATTTTAAGAAAATAAATCAATTTATGAGTTTTAATGTACAATAACATTAATAAATCATCATGGTATGCACCCTAGTTGGCTTTTCTGCATTGTGAATTTATTTTCAGACTTAGCATGGATAGATCATTTTTTTTTTCCAGTGCACTGCCCTATTTAAACTTTTCTTTTTTAGCAAGCTTGCATTTGTTTCCAATAGTTTTCTGACAGTGTAGTGACAGAGTCATCAGTTTGGTAAATCAAGAGGAAAGAATAACAGATTTCCCCATGTAGGAGCCTCAAGTCACATTCAGAATAACACCGCTATAAATAATATCGTAGCATAGTATGGGGTGACACCTTTGAACTAAACTGTAATGATACAATATTCTTGATGCATAAATTTACTTTTGAACGAACACAATTTTCATTTTTAGTGGATAAAAATGTTTGGTTTTTGCATTCTACTTTCAATTTATCTTTCAGCATGAAGATTACTTTAAAACAGTTGTTTAAGGTAGCTCCTCATTAGTTTGTGCATGAATGTACATATTTATTCAGCATAGTTTCACATAAATATAAATATTTTAGCATTTAGTTGCTATTTATAAGCACTGGATAATAACATAGTACATATAACTGCATTGTCTTCAACCTATGACAAATTTCAATTGACAGAGTGCCTCCTGCCACTTTCTCATTGACATCAAGAAATAATGGGCCATTTATTTATATTTTAGAGGAGAACTTAGAACATTTTGGCTAACTAGTACTCAAAATGGTAATTTTTAAAATTTGGTTTAATAGTATATGAAATATTTAATAACAAATTTGAAATGCTAACTAAAACTTAAATCATGGTTTTAAAATAAAAAGTTAAAATTAAAATGAAATCTATTATTTATGTGTATAAAGAATGCTGCTGTCTGTTTGTCTTCAAATGCAACTTTTTAAAACATTTTGACAGAAGACATTTTGCAGGAGTTTGTATTATTTTCCAAAAATAATTTTTTTAAAAAAATATGGGAAAACTAAAGATAAAAGCTAAGTATTTAATCACTTCTATTTCATTATTTTAATAGATTTTATTTAATACTAACTTTGAATCTCAGAAGCTGCAAATTTGAAGTTTATACTTTTAATTGTGATTTACATGTTTGTTTTGTACAGACATTTGATAGAGTATACCTTAATTTAAATGACTAATTTAACAAAAGTCCTAAAAAGTGTTCAACTATTCAGGTGCTATAAATGTTATGATGAATCAAATTCAAATTCAACATGTGAGTGTGTGTGTGTGTGTATATATATATATATCATTTAATTAATCCTAAACAGCTGTTGTAGATTTTGTATGTGTGACCTTTGCCAAATATTCATCTTGTTTTTTTTTTTTTAGGTTATTTTTGTGTCTGATTGTTTTATACATAGAAATTATATTTACTTCCTTATAGAATTAAATAAGATATTCTTAGTTATTATTATACATATATATGTATATATTTGTGTATATATATGTATATATGTATATATGTGTGTGCATGTATATATATGTATATATGTATATATGTGTGTGTGCATGTATATATATGTATATATGTGTGTACATGTATATATATGTATATATGTGTATATATACACATTTTATATATATATATATATATATATATATATATATATATAAAGTTTTTTTCAAACAACTTTGTATGTGCACCTTTCAGCCATCATGTAAAAACTCCAACATAAACTTCAGTGATATTAGATATGACCTTGGTAAGAAACGGGTTCCCGTAGAAGGATTACTCTTCTGGAGTTGTAGAGTTCCACCTCTGTGCAATAAAGTAACTTAGGATTTATAGCTTGAAAGGAAATATTTTGATATTTACTACTGGTATCCTTATAATTTGGGAACTATTTTCTTTCATTTTTCTCTGTGACTATAGTCTATCTGTATGTTCCCATGAACCTCATAAAAAGTACACGTTGGTATCATCAATTGGGATATTTAGTTTTGATCAAGGATGTTATATTCTATCATGGTCCTTCTCATCACTGGTTTGCATTTCCCTGAACATGGTCCCTCCGTTTCAAGAAGAATGGTCCATGGGTTATTGGGAATGTGTTGCTACTTACGGTTTAGACTTCAAAGTCATACATTGCTTATCTTTCAAAAAGAAGTTGGTAAGAGTTTGTTGGATGACATAACTGTCAAATAAGCAAAGTCATTATCATTTCACTTGATGATGGGCAAATACAATATATAGTTAATTAATAACAATTAATATCTTGCATTTTATATATATATATGTATACATATACATATAAATTAAAGAGAAGTAAAGATGAGATTTTATGGAACTGAACATTCACTTACTCATTAATTCTTTAACTAGTTCCACAAAATAGTAACTGTTTAGTGTACTTCATGGTAGAAGTGTAAATTTAAAAAAGTCAATATTATAAAGCAAGCACAAATAGGAATCACCCATACCAAGCAAGGGGAAGGAAATCAGGAGGAGAAATACACATATTTCATTTGTAAGTGAATCCTAACAATGTAGTAGTAATTCTTTGGAAATCCAGATGTGTGCAGTATAAAATTATTAGTCTGTTATATCTGAGAAGTATGTGTTTCGTGTCTGCATGTGTTTCTTAAAAGATTGTTGTGATTATTCCATAATCATGTCAAGTATGTGAGAGTATCATTTTCTTTTCTCCTGTCCTCTGTTGATGAACAATTTACCTTCAGTGTTGCTGAAAACAAGCTATAATCTCACACTGATTTCCTGATAGAACTACACATTTTCCTATTTAAAATCTGCTTGCTTGAATTACATTTTCAAAAAAAAAAAATCAGACTCAGTTGTATATGCCTTTTTCTAGGTGTTTCCTCAATCTTGAGTTTTCATGAAAAAGAGAAAGTTGTTAGTGGAAATAATTAAGACATGATCATAATCTGTAGCCCAGCAGTCCTGGAACATATTCCAGGCCCCCAAATCATGACGTTTGTTTCTTTAGATTAAGATCCTTATCACGAGCCACTAACCCAGATGCCAAGATAAGTTTGATTTGCCCTCTGCTTTCATGAATCTTTAATGGCATATAATCACATGGCTCCGTCTGAAAATTCATAGAGTTGAAGTCGATTTACACAGTTGGCTTTGTAGTATAAAGTTGTCACACGTGCAAGTGCAAATGTGCTCTGCTATCATTTTGAAGGGTTTATTTACTACAGGAAATTGAATAAAATGCAATTTAGAGTATCTCATGGTTTGGTCATGTTGAGATGAGCAGGACTGAATGCATTCTGATAAATATACATAAGGCAATTAAGGAAATATTTTATAAATATGCTGGTAGAAGATGGACACACACAACTTGATAGAAACCTGGTGATCCATTGTGCTGATCCTGATAATGGGGCCTTTGTTCTTTGTGACACTCTATTGAATGATATTTTTTCTGTAGACTTTCAAGTGGGTAATTTCTTTCTAATTAGGTCTGTCCTAGAAGGTCTTCTTCCTTGTGCCTGAAATCTTTGGCTCCACTGTCTCATCTCCTTTCTATATTTCTCAGCATAAATAAATCACCATGAACATATTTTCTGATTGTGTTAATTTGTCAGACTTCTGTCTCTATACCCTGCCAAACCAAGACATTATTTCTGTCATTGTAAGGAACATACTGACCTTGCTATTACTCAACTTTCTTCAATCAGTACCAGAATAGCTAATAATAGTCAGAAAACAATTAGAAATGGCATATAACAGATGAACTGATAATTACTGAGATAGTAGTAACTAAATATAGTAAGAATGATACATTTAATAAATATAGTAAAATAAATCACTTAGCATACCCTTTCTCATCTGGTCCTCACAGATTAATTTTATTAATTTTATCATAGAAATTACACTATAGCATTAATAAATAAAAATCCATATAATAAAAATTTGCTTTTGTTAACTTTATTTTATTATTAAATTATTTTGTTTACTTACCTTCCAAATGTTGCCTCCTTTCCTGGTCCATTTTCCCTGGATTCTTCATTCCTTCCCATCCTCTTGTCCCCTTTGCTTCTGAGAGGGTGCTCTCCAACCCACCTACCTACCCCACATCAACCCCACAAGCAATGCCCTTCTTTGGAGCATTAACTTTCTATAGATTAAGCACATCCTCTCCCGCTGAGGCCAGAGAAGACAGTCCTGTGCTATAAATGTGGCAGGCAAGAGCCAAGGACCAGCCTGCATATGCTCTTTGGTTAGTGCCTTTGCTCCTGAGAGACATGAGAGGCCAGTGTTAGTTGATACTCTTGTTCTTCCTATGCGGTTGCCATCCTCATTCAGCTCCTTCAGTCCTTTCTCTAACCATTCTGTAGGGTTATGGAAGTCCTTCCTCTAACCCCAGCCTCAGTCAAATGTTTGGATGTAAGTATATGCATCTGTCTCAGTCAGATGTTGGTAGAGCCTCTCAAAGGACAGCCATGCTAGGTTCCTGTCAGTCATGTCCTTTTGGGTCTGGGTTATCTAACTCAGGATAAGATTTTCTAGTTCCATCCATCTGCCTGCAAAGTACATGATCACCTCATTTATAATAGCTTGATAGAGTTCTATTGTGTAATAGACCCACGTTTTCCGAGTCCACTCTTCAGACGAGGGACATCTGGGTTGTTTCCAGCTTCTGGCTATTATAAATAAGGCTGCTATGAACATAGTGCAGCATGTGTCCTTGTGGTATGGTGGAGCATCTTGTGGGTATATTCCCAGGGGCAGTATAGCTTGGTTTTCAGATAGAACTATTTCCAATTTTCTGATGGTTCATCAGACTGATTTCCAGAGTGGTTGTACCAGTTTGCAATCCCACCAGCAAGGGAGGAGTGTTCCTCTTTGTCCACATCCTTGCCAGCATCTGCTGTCAACTGAGTTTCTGATCTTAGTCATTCTGATTGGTGTGAGGTAGAATTGCAGGGTCATTTTAATTTTCATTTCGCTGATAATTAAGGATGCAGAACATTTCTTTAACTTCATCTTGGCCACCCAAGATTTCTGTTGAGAATTCTCTGTTTAGCTCTGTACCCCATTTTAAAAGAGGGTTGTATGGTTTTCTGGAGTCTAACTTCTTGAGTTCTTTGTATATATTGGATGTAGAGTTAGTGAAAATCTTTTCCAAATCTGTAGGTTTCTGTTTTGTCCTACTGACAGTGTCCTTGGCTTTACAGAAGCATTTTAGTTTACTGAGGTCCCATTTGTCATTTGTTGATCTTAGAGCCTGAGCTACTGTGTTATGTTCAGGAAATTTTCCCCTGTGCCAATGCATTCAAGGTTATTTCCTACTTTCTCTTGTTTTAAATTCAATATATCTGGTTTTATGTGCTGCTCCGTGATCCACTTGTATTTGTGCTTTGTAAAAGGAGATAAATATGGATTAATTTACATTCTTCTATATGCAGACTTCTGGTTAGACCAGCACTATTTGTTGAAGATGCTTTCTTTTTCAATAGTATTGTTTTTGCTTCTTTGTCAAAGAACAATTAAGTGTCCATAGGTATTTTCTCCCCCTGTGTCTTCAATTATATTCCATTGTTCAACCTGTCTGTTACCAATAACATGTGATTTTTATTACTCTCACTCTGTAACACAGCTTGAGGTCAGTAATGGTGATTTCCCCACAGAAGTTCTTTTATTGTTGGGAATTCTTTTTGCTATACTGGGATTTTGTTTTTCCATACAATGTTGATAATTGTTCCTTCCATGTCTGTGAAGAATTGTGTTGGAATTTGATGTGGTCATGTTGAATCTGTAGATTGCTTTTGGTAAGATGGCCATTTTTACTGTGTTAATCCTACCAATCTATGAGCATGGGAGGTTTTCCATCTTCTGGCATTTTCTTCTATTTCTTTTCTGCAGGAACTTGAGGTTCTTGTCATACAGATCTTTCATTTGCTTAGTTAGCATTACACCAAGATGTTTTATACTACTTCTGATTATTGCAAAGGGTGTTGTTTCACCAATTTCTTCTCAACCCATTTATTATTTGTATAAAGGAAGGGCTACTGATTTGTTTTAGTCAATTTTATATCCTGCCAATTTGCTAAACTTGTTTATCAGCTGTAGTAATTCTGTGGTGGAATTCCTGGAGTCGCTGGTTATATTATCAAATCATCTGCAAATGGTGATACTTTGACTTCTTCCTTTCCAAATTGTATCTCTTTGATCTTCTTTTGTTGTCTAATTGCTATAGCTAGAACTCCAAGTACTATATTTAATAAGTAGGGAGTGAGTAGGCAGCCTTGTCATATCCCTGATTTTAGTTCGGAACTCAGCACAAATACATAACTTCTTTTTTTTTTTAATTTATTTTTTATTAGGTATTTTCCTCCTTTACATTTTCAATGCTATCCCAAAAGTCCCCCATACCCATCCTCCCAATCCCCTACCCACCCACTCCCCCTTTTTGGTCCTGGGGTTTCCCTGTACTGGGGCATATAAACTTTGCAAGTCCAATGGGCCTCTCTTTGCAGTGATGGCGACTAGGCCATCTTTTGATACATATGCAGCTAGAGACAAGAGCTCCGGGGTACTGGTTAGTTCATATTGTTGTTCCACCTATAGGGTTGCAGTTCCCTTTAGCTCCTTGGGTGCTTTCTCTAGCTCCTCCATTGGGGGCCGTGTGATCCATCCAATAGCTGACTGTGAGCATCCACTTCTGTGTTTGCTAGGCCCCGGCGTAGTCTCACAAGAGACAGCTATATCTGGGTCCTTTCAGCAAAATCTTACTAGTGTATGCAATGGTGTCAGCGTTTGGAAGCTGATTATGGGATGGATCCCTGCATATGGCAATCACTAGATGGTCCATCCTTTCGTCACAGTTCCAAATTTTGTCTCTGTAACTCTTTCCATGGGTGTTTTGTTCCCATTTCTAAGAAGGGGCAAAGTGTCCACACTTTGGTCTTCGTTCTTCTTGAATTTCATGCGTTTAGCAAATTGTATCTTATATGTTGGGTATCCTAAGTTTCTGGGCTAATATCCACTTATCAGTGAGTACATATCAAATACATAACTTCTAATCATCTTAGTTTTCTAGTTCATATCAAAATATACGTTTCTACCACACTCATTCAATGTAATAGGATTATTATACTCAAATGTCTACAATGTAAAATACCTATGCCTAAAATGATAAAATATTAGAAACTTAAATAATTGTAACTTCCTACTGAAGGAGAATCATATTTCATTAGGATATCATTGATCTGAGCCAGGGTACAGCTGTTGAAATTTTGGATATGTTGGATAATTTTGTTGAATAGTCAAGAAAAAAAAATAAAGTCTACTTTCTAATCTTAAGCTTTCATCTATGAAATATTTGTCCGTAGTCTGTGGTGCTGTTTTATATCAGTGCAACTTCTTCAAAGAAGCTGTCTAACTTCTCTAATACATTGACTACTTTTTCATCTAAGTGTATGCCATATTCCAAATCATTTGCTTTTACTTCAAAAATATATTTTTTAATTTTACCCACAAGTACATTTTACCTCCTCCAAAAGTTCTTCCTTTGCTCATCAATAAAAAGCAGTTTCTATATGTTGAATTTAATTATGGGATTGCAATATTGCAATCATATCTTTCAGCTCCACTCCAAACTCTCTGAAAATTATCAACATATCTGAAGTTAATTCCTCCATGGAAATCTCCTGGATTTTAAAATCACCTATTCAGTAAGCAATGAGTCTTTCAAACTCAAAATAATGGTGTGATTTTCATGTTGTCCTATGACTCAAAATGTTCTTAATGATATCTAAAATGGTGAATGTCTCTGACCATTTTTTTAATTTCTTTGTTCTGTTCTATCTGACATATAGAAGCTTTAACATTACAAGTAATCATCAAGTAATAAGTACTAACATTAAAATCATGACGTCCCCTGCGTATCAGGATGAATGATGCATTTGCTGTCATGGAAACAGCAATCTCTTACGTTGTCTCTGAAGAAGCTGCTTTTGTGATGATGTGCACTGTCAGTGAAAAATAAGATTTTTAAAGGGGTACTTTTATTCCATGCAGATTTCAACAATAGTGTTAAACTATTCCTTTGTTTATGTTATGTTCTAACAGACGTGCTGTCAGATGGGTTTGTTGATCCATTTATCCAATAGGGACTAGACTTCCTGTAATACCTGAGAGTGCAAAGATTTGGGAAATAGTAACATGTATCAGATTTAACTCAAATAGAGCAGTCACATTGACAATATTGGAGAGAAACGCTTTGAAGCTTTATTTCCAAGCATTGACTTTATTATAGGTATAACATTTGTAGCCAATATCTTCCTTCAATAAGAGGCTGCTCTATCTATTTTTGAAATTCTGTTGTTTACATAAAAATACATTTGGAAAGAAACAATTACAAAATGTCTAGGGAGAGGATATAACTCTTGTAATCTGTGGGTGAACGGGCACTGATTAGCCTCGGTAGTATGGACACTGAACTTTCTATCATGTTGTATAAACTTGAAGAATTCTCTGAATCTTTCAAAAACTTGTCTTTAGCATTCATGACTTGATTCCTTTTTTTTTTTTTGAGAAGAATAAGTTTCAGAGATTCATCCCTCACTATCCTTAATAATTTATAGGGTTTTTTTTGTTTTGTTTTAATGAAGTATATGTGAGTCTTCCCCAGGACACGAAGAGTTCATGGGCTGATTACTAACTGTTTTCGAAATCATTGCATCTCACAGAGCAAACAAGCCTGAACAGAGAGAGAACATCTTATTAATGTCCTTCAGGAGGAGGGTTCTAGATTATGCTCCCTGTTTAGTGATGGCATCGTTTGATGTGTCACAAAACAACTTCAAAACTACATTAAAGATCATTAAGAATTTATCATTATAGATTGGGCAACCAAGGAGATAGCATAGACTTAGACCCTCTCCATTTGTGTTATAGTTGTCTTGCTTTGTCATCTTTTGCACTCACCACAGTGGGAGCATGGGCTATCACAAACTCTTTTACCTAGTTTGGAGACCTTTTGAACCTTTTTCCCCTCATGCCAGCTTGCCTTATTATGGGAGGAAGTGCCTGTTTTATTGCAGCATGTATGTCGTGTTTGTTTGATAACCATGAGAGGCTTGCTCTTTTCTAAAGGGAAGTGGAAAAGGAGTGGAGAAAGGGGAGGTGGAGAGGAAGTAGAAGAAAAAAGAAGTCACCAATTAAAAGAAAAAATATAGTTGTTAACAACTCCATGAGAGAGCATGAGAAAGTTTAAAATTTTGCTTAAGATCCAGTTTATTTGCTATGTTTACAGTAAACTCAGAAAAGATTTTTGTTGAATGTGTTACTACATAGGTTTCAACATATTCTTGTACTGTAGAAAAAATAGCTTCAGTTTTGATACTCATCTGTATTATTTGTTATAAATGTACTTCCTGGTACTGAAAAATATATTTACTTTTTGGTTTTCGTCTGCTTCATTATCGTAATTATGTTATGTTCTTCTTGAATTAGTTTTGAAAAAAACTATTATCCATCTTAGTCAAATACATTTTACTTAAGTTCAATTTGTAATTTTATTTCATACACTAGCCATCACACTCCAATAACTGGAAATTCAGTGTCTTTATAAAATACACAGGAGTTGTAACTTTGCAACTTTGCAAGGTTAGCACTTGGCAACCTGATATGTTAGAGTTTATTATTTTTGCTAAAATATATTTCTGTTTGGTCCTAACTAATTTAGTCACTCATTGAAAATATTTTAAATTATGCTTGCTCCTTTAGTATTGTGATTTTTTAAAAAAGGAGTGGGAGGTAGTTATAATAAATCTTTTTTAAAAATCTCTTAAACCAAAACTTGAACATGTTTCTATAATGAATTTAAATAGCTTAATAAATATGATAAGTCAGAGTTAATCACGTATTTT